>NC_081556.1:81046052-81350516 GCF_963082655.1 Stomoxys calcitrans
GCTAATAATAAATCTCAAGAGGGTGTACGATTCAGATAATTACTATTTTAGAAACAAAATAATTGTATTTTATTAATATTTATGTTTGCCTGCTATGCACACAGTTTCTTCATTGATAAAGCTTTCATATGCCAACTGTCATAAAGTGATAAGCTTTGGGCATTCTTTCAAACATGTTCCATACTAATCTCATACCAACAAAGAAAAAAAATTTGGCTCAAAATTTAAGATTTTTCGAAGGATTTTAGCAAAAATGACGAGCTCAAGAACCAAAACTTCAAATTAAAGATGCCATCTTAAAATTTAATTTGCTATATATTTACAGGCACAACAATCCGTTTCGATTGCATATTGATTATCCCTTTACTTTACTGATAACTATCCAATTATTATTTTTTGAAAAAAATCTTTTGGTAAACTTACTATCGTTACTATAAAAAATCAACATTAAATCAACATTTAAAGACACTAATATTTATTTAGTGTTTTTAACTAAAGTATAACATTGCCTTTTCATTTAAGATAAAAAATCCCTAATATCAAGTAAAAAATCTTTCATCAAAGAAAATGTGACCTTAAAATGTTGGAAAATTGGTCATCCTTAAATAAAGTTTGTGATCTTTTGCTCAACTCTTTAAAATTAGGACAAAATTTGGTTCAGTGCACGGCTCAAAGTGCAGACAATACTTAATCCTTGACAATAATCGGTGTTGAAAGTGTCATTTTTCTACATTGAGCAACTTCATAACTCGAATTTTGTACGGCTATAAAGATAATGGGCTTCCCAAAATATCGACAAAAACTAATGTGCTATGAATCACTTAACACAGAAATACAACATGGTAGAATTTTTCACCAAATACCTCAAAACTGGCTTGAAGACAAAATATGCAATACCTTCTACAAGACATGCGTTCAATTCCAAACGGTGTTACCGCCTGTCAACCTGTCAAAACATATAGTATAGATAGGTGATTGATTTATAAAAATATGAATTTATAAAAAAATTAATTTATAAATAAACTATGCAAAACTTGTGCGGGCAAAGAAGTCAAATAGCATTTATTAAGATTTGTTCACGTAATTTTATAAACAATTACTTCTTGTTTATATTTACCATTCACAATAGAGGTATATGTTTAGGTGGCCACATTTAATTGTGAAAATCATAATATGGCAATTCTGAAGACAGATGTTCTACATAAGCCTGCACTGGTAATTTATCCAGAACTTCGTTTTCTGGATCGATAGAGTTTTACGTTAAACTTCACTATATAGTACTAAAATAAAACAGGGATTATATGTGGATCCTTACAGCTAGTAGTCTTATAATGAAACTGAATTCAAATAGATACCAAATAGATGCAATCATGAGTTGCTCAATGCGGAATATAGAAGAAAATGAAAACATATAGCATTCCATATGTCTTTGCTCCGCACTTCAAGAATTTAGCCTAATATTTTTCCATAAACCTGTACTTACTAAATTTGAGCTATGAAAATGTTGAGCCAATTATTTAAAAACATTTCCAATTGCCAATACAAAAACCAATTATTGATAGAATTCGATTCGTAAACCAAAAATCAATTGTAAATTCAATTCAGAAGTCAATTTGTAAAGTTAAACACTGAAATCTCTATTAAGTAATCGGTACTTATAATGTTCAGACAACTCTAAGTTAATGTCTTAAAAAAAATTCATATTTATATATTCTTTTAATAGCAAATTTAGCCACGAACATTCTATTAAGGAACAGCGGGGATACTTCTCTCATATCAATAAGTGCTGTCCGAAACAAGTTTAAGCTAAATGATAAGGGACCTCCTTTTAATTGCTGAGTCCGAACGGTTTGCAGCAGAGCGACGGGCCTAATTACGCTGCTGGCGAAGCAGAAACTGCACAACTCCGTGGAAGCCTCGAACAAACTACTTTAAGCACTCTCTAGCTCTTCAGTCCATTAGGGTATCTGGGTTAGGCGATATGAACAAGGTCGTCTATACTCCACCCTCTGATAAAGAGATAAGGCCATGTATTGTGAGAAAGAACATCAATCGATCTATAGCAAGGGTGATCTAAGGACTATGAGGTTGGATACCAAAAACTCTGGTCTCTCACTGATCTCATCGGTTTACCTGCCCTACGAGGAGACGGAACCGCCTAACGAAGCAGTACGGATACTAGTGAGCCAGGACTGGTATTGGATGCGGCTGATCTTGATTTGCGATGCCAATGGACACCACTCACAACACACCACGGACATCAACAAGAGAGGTGAGTCGATTTATGAGTTTATTCTGAATTCCGGCCTGCGGGTTTTGTAATATTGGTAATGTTCCGACTTCCCAAATACGCAATAGGTCAGTTGTGGTAGAAATAGCATTGACGAATCTCGATACCACTATTTTAAGAATTGAAAAGTGTCCGAGTAGAACTCCTTTTCGGACCATAGACATATGTTTTTATACCCGACGCCGAAGGATGGAGGTATATTCATTTTGTCATTCCGTTTGCAACACATCGAAATATCAATTTTCGACCCTATAAAGTGTATTCTCGATCGTCGTATAATTCTAAGGCGATCTAGCCATGTCCGACCGTCTGTCTGTATGTTAAAATCACGATACAGTATTTAAAAATAGAGATATTGAGCTGTTAGGCAAGTTAAGTTTGAAGATGGCTATATCTTGATATAGCCCCCATGTAGACCGACCCGCCGATCTAAGGTCTTAGGCCCATAAAAGCCACATTTATTATCCGATTTTGCTGAAATTTGGGACAGTGAGTAGTGTTAGGCCCTTTGCCATCCTTCTGCAATTTGGATCGGTGTAGATTTTGATATAGCTGTCAGATACCTCGATTTAAGGTTTTGGACCCATAAAAGGCGCATTTATTGTCGGATGTCGCCGAAATTTGGGACAGTGAGTTGTGTTAGGCCCCTTGACATCCTTCTGCAATTTGTTTCAGATCGGTCCAGATATAGCAGACATATAGACCGATCTCTCTATTTAAGGTCTTGTGCCCATAAAAGGCGGATTTATTATCCGATTTCGCCGAAATTTGGAACAGTGAGTTGTTTAGGCCCTTCGACATTCTTCTAAAATTTAGTCCAGATCGGTCCAGATTTAGATATAACTGCCATATAGACCGATCTCTCGATTAAGGTTTTGGGCCCATAAAAGGCGTATTTATTGTCCGTTGTCGCCAAAATTTTGGACAGTGAGTTGTCTTAGGCCCTTCGACATCCTTCTTTAATTTGGCCCAGATTGATCCAGAATTGGATACAGCTGCCATATAGACCGATCTCTCGATTTAAAGTCTTGGACCCACAAAAGTCGCATTTATAATCCGATTTCACTGAAATTTGACACAGTGACTTATGTTAGGTCTTTCGGTATCCGTATCGTATATGGCTCAGATCGGTCTATGTTTGGATATAGCTATCAAAAAGACCAATATTTTGTTGTACAAAATTGAACTATGACTTGTACTTATTAGACCAGTTAATTTCCGTGCAGAATTTGTTTCAAATCGAAAGATATTTCGATATAACTGCTATGGGGGAATAAATTATGCATTTTTCAACGGATTATGACGAAAAATGGTTTACATATATACCTGAGGTGGGGGTATCCAAAGTTCGGCCCGAGCGAACTTAACGCCTTTTTACTTGTTCGATCTGATTTTGTCCACGGGCAACGACCAACATACGAGATTCCCAGAAAAAAAACAACTGGAACCGCTTTGCGAAAAGCGTTGAAACAAAGCTCCGGATCATAAGAACCGCACTTACTGATAGAAACGAGCTTAAATTGGCACTAAACTGCTGACAGGAACCATGTTCCAAAGTTATAAGAGGAACTTCCCTCTGACATATCCGGGTAAGGGATTGGAACCTGTTTGGTGGAACGGGGACTTGAAGAGACTTAGGCGGACTAGGAGGAGGCTCTATAATAGGGCAAATGGACCCAAGCTCCTTACGGACTGGGATCTATACAGAGAGTCCCTAAACAAGTACAAGAGCGATGTGAAATCATCCAAATGGGCGTCAAAGGTCTGTTTTTGCGGGTCGATAGAGGATGTGAATAAGTTCTCCAGTCTCCGCAGATTGTTCTTCAAGAATTCAAAAACTCTTGGAAGCATTCTAAGAGAAAACGGAATGTAGATCTGAAACGCTCAAGCTACGGGCCTCTACGCACTTTCTTGGATGCTCGGGCGTGGCCGGTGGGTCAATTAATTCCTCGGACACAACATAGTGCGGAGTCTCTGTCCGTGGTTGAGGACATGGTAGCGGATAGGAAGACAGACTAAACACTGAATTAGTTTGAACCCTACAAGTTAACGGGACCAGATGTTGTACTGCCTGCTATGCATCAAAGGGCAGGAACGATTGCCATACGATTCCTTGAGATAATTTTTAGGAGTTGCATTTCGTTGGACTATTTTGGGTTGGTTTTTATCCCGACAGCCGGAAAACCGAACCGGTAGAGACCTGAGGACTACAGGTTAACCTCTCATCCCTCATTTTGAAGACTTTTTAATTTTAAAGACATTAGAGAACGTCTCGACCTTCCCTGGTTTGCTGCTATCACCTAGGGTCGTTGGGTTGATTGTGCGCTTCATGATATAGCGTTCTGGTGGACATGAAGATCCCCTCTCTTTTGATATATTGGGTTGATACGATGCTTTAAGGCCAGATTATCAACGCATCACTGGCAGAGGGCTCAATAAGGAAGATTGTGAGCAGATCAATGGTATTCTTAGGTCGATGGGGTGGAGCTAGCGCTCTCTTCAAAGCCCAAGTATTTAGGTATGATTCTTGACTAAGTTGGGGAAGAAACGGCGAAGAAAGGGTCAACATGGACTAAATGCGCTCTACTACTGTCGCAACTCGATCAGAAGGAGTTGGGGGCTAACGCTGGGGACGGTGCACTGGCTGATTACGACAGTGGTTCGGCAAATTCTCACCGTGGGTCGTCTATTGTGACACAAAGCTCTGAACAACTGCGCCCTTCGCAGCATTATCGGTAAGATACAGAGTACAGCGGCAGTGCTAATCTCTAAGGCAAGCAGAAGTTCACCTAGAAAGGCACTGAATGCCATTCTCGATCTTATTCCTTTGCACATATATGTTGGGTTTGTGGCAACAAAGATCGCCATGAGGCTCATGAAGGCCTTTCTTCTGTTCTGCGGGGAGATGGTGTTGCCGCGTGGCGGCATGCGTGACTCATTGGTGACTGGGCTTCCTTGTTGATGCGTTGGAAGACGTATTCCCGAAAGGGAAAGAAGGGCTCTTCATTGAATTCCTTGGAATCAAGAAATCCTATAGGCACCGTCTTTCAGGCGGAGATCTTCGCGGCCCTGAAAGCACTGGATACGGTATTGATGTGACGATACCCGTGGACAGTCAGGCGGAGCTGAAAAGTCTTTGACATCGAGCTGGCCGCAAGGAGTGGCAGACTTCATAGGTGGACATGCAGACGGTCGAGCATATGTTGTGTCGCTGCCCCGCCATTGCGAGGAGAAGACACAGGTTAATGGGTGAACACTTCTTTCCATGCCTGGATTCTCCTCCTGTCATTCTGGAGTTCTGCAGAGGCCTGAATTGGTTGACATAATCATACATGCGACGATGAGTTTCTTTTCTTGTCCTATGCGTTAGTTTCGTTTTTCTTTCCTTATTTGCTGTCTTGCACCGTTCTATGGTGTATGTATATCTGTTTTTTCTCCTCCTCCGATCGGAGATGGAGTCAGACTTGCCTCGAATCCGAACCGCTCTCCGACTCAGGCTTAATAGTCCGACTCTGGCCTCAAAAACTCGATTCCGGTCGACTTCGCAGCCCTGCTCAATATATACTTATGGGTTATCCCATTGATAAAACTTAACCGGCACACATCTGCCGGTTAAGTGACTTATCGACCAGATGGTAACATAAAACAGCTGTTTTTTATTCACCGATTGCTCCGTAATATAAGGTATGTTTGCGTACTTTCCAGTAACAAATCGCCAGTAAAATTTTGCAGGAGGTTAAAAAATCTCCAGCAGAAATTTAAAACTTCTCATTTACAAAATACTCAAAAAGTTTTTCTCATGAACGATCGAACGACTTTCAGTTAAAAATTTTTCATATGTTTGAGTACGCGAACACCCTTATTGGTGCGAAATATTGCCATATCTTCTCGTTCCTTGAGTCCAAAGACAAATATGTTTAAATGAAGTTAAAGGGATATTCATATTCTTCTATGCTAAGTCTATTTAGCCAAGTGCGTCCGTCATCTAAATGTTCATATGAAACAAGCTATGCGCTTGAAATTTTTGCATAAAAACTTTTTATTGATAATAGGCCAAACGAAATTTTATACCGGCCAAGTATATTTGTATGGATTTGGACACAAAATAAATGCAAATTTACCCTTAAACATATCGTTAAAGAACAGCGGGGTCACTTCTCTCATGTCAATTGTTTGTTGCTTATTAAAACAAACGCTAACCTTTCACATTTAAAAGACCAAATGGAATTTTTACATCAAGTTACGGACTTGATAACCGTTATTTAAATCAATACCAAGGTTTACCATACTTCGTGATGAATGTAACTTTTCTCCATCTATATGTAAAATGAAAAAAAATTGCCACAGTTCAGATGATTCACTGTTTGTGATGTATGGCTGTAAGCTATAAACATTTTGCGTCAAGATACGTTCAAAATAAGTATTGGCAGTTAGTGGTATTGTTGTTGCCTTACATTTTGTGACAGGTTCATTGACCTGATCAACGGTTTTGTCAATTTCTTCTTATGAATATGATAATAAAATTTCACATGTTTTTGTTTATTTCTTTAACACTTTTTAAATATCTTTTGTTGACGTTGGATATTAACAATGGAATGGCAAATGCTTGTATTTAACTTAAACGCAACAGAATTTTATAATGCAAGGCGATGAAATAGCGAATTGTAAACAAATACTGATGGAGGCCATATTTGCTGATACCCTATACAACTGCTGTTTTATAACATTGTGCATTTGTTTGCAACATTATATAGAAAAAGTGATAGGCCTAAATATATCGAATTTAATTGCTCATATCCTTCTGTACGTCCATATACTGCGGTCTTGTGCTCTTCTTCTGCACTTTCTAATACTATACTGAAAAAATTTGAAAAATGTTTAAAGATTCCAGCTAAATATGCAAACTTAATTCAAAAATGTCAAATTTCTCAATTTTTTCTCCATTTGGGAAAGATTTTGCAAATGGAAATTTGCCCATGAACATTACATTAAGGAACAGGGGCAAAAGGGAGGCGGAAGACTTTTTACTTGATATTAACGAATTTTGATTATTAAAGACAAAAATCTTTTAAAGAAGGACTAAAATCGTTGCAGGTTAGGAAATATAGAAGAATGCAGAAGTCTTTGTATCAAATTTCAGCCAATCAAGTGATTTAGAGGTCTAGGAGCTCAAGAAGTCAAATCCGGGGATCAGTTTGTATAAGGGCTATATCAGTTTATAGGCCGATTCGGACCGTAACTGGCACTTATTAGAAATTGTGCTGAATTTCAGCCAAATTGCATGACAATTGAGGCATCTAGGGGCTCAAGAAATCAGAAGTACTTGTTCCAAATTTCACATCGGATGAAAATTGAAGATTCTAGGGGCTCAAGAAGTAAAAACCAGTGATCGGTTTATATAGGTTAGATTGAAAATATGAGGCGGATATTAATCTGCCCCATCTGCCCCTTATTTCCACTTTTTCCGAATCCACTAAGCAACGTCTCATCATCTTCCCCGCATGCCCTACACATGCTATCACTTGCCGCACCGATGTTGCATAAGTAAGGTCATTATCCTATGTGTCCTATTATGAAACAAAGGACTACTAGCTTATATGGGGTTGCCCAAAAAGTAATTGCGGATTTTTTAAAAGAAAGTAAATGCAATTTTTAATAAAACTTAGAATGAACTTTAATCAAATATACTTTTTTTACACTTTTTTTCTAAAGCAAGCTAAAAGTAACAGCTGATAACTGACAGAAGAAAGAATGCAATTACAGATTCACAAGCTGTGAAAAAATTTGTCAACGCCGACTATATGAAAAATCCGCAATTACTTTTTGGGCAACCCAATATATGGGCTATATGCAAATCAGAACCGATATGGCCCATTTGCAATCCCCAATGACTTATATTAATAAGAAGATCTTTGAAAAATTACGAGCGGCTGGCTTAAAGTTCGACCGCTATCGAGATTTCGACAGAAATACGGAAGGAAGGACGGACGGACGAATGGACGAATGGACGGTCACGGCTAGATCGACTCAGAATGTCGAGACGACCAAGAATTTATAAACTTTATGCGGTCGCAGGTCAAAATTTCGAGGTGTTATAAAGGGAATAATTACACGCAAAAAAAAACGTTTGAGACATTTTTATGACAAACAAGTTACTTTTATCACAAAGTTACTCTTTTATTGTAACCTGTAACGTTTTCCTTCAATATATCAAAAATTCTTCGATAGCCGCAAACGATTATTTGTGTGCCGGACCCATAATTATTCTCTTGTCTCTCTTCTATTAGTCAGAAAAGACGAGTATTTGATCGTATAGACCAGTGGCGGGCAAAAATGCTCAGTCTATTGCACATTACTTTGTAAATACGCAAGAAAATAATCCCAAGCAGATCCATAGGCTTGCAAATAATTGAAGTTGTGCGCTCATCGCAGGTATAGCCACGTTCTCACAAACAACATATTTTCCTTTTTTGGTTTGACTGAGCAAAAAGCTGTCAGTATATTGAACAGCTCGGACAAGTGCAGATGGTAAACTCGGGAGGTGTCAATTTTTAAAGTTTTGGTACAAAAATGCTGGTATGTGTAAGAACAAAAATCATTAGAGCAACATTCAAATAGCAGCCAGGAACAAGAGAAAATACAACAAGAATTTCTAAGGCACATACGTTGTTTCGTAACATTTATGCGATAAAGAAATATCCATCACAAAGTATGTATTTAAATGTGCTAAGAACAACCATTTTTATACCCTCCACCATAGGATGGGGGTATACTCTCTAGAGGCCGCAATTCCCATCCGATTTTGCTGAAATTTAGCATGATGTGTTTCGTTATGACTTCCAATAACTGTGCTAAGTATGATTTAAACCGGTCCATAACCTGATATAGCTGTCATACAAATCGATCTGGGTTTTTGACTGCTTCAGACTTTAGAGGAGCAATTATTTTCCGATATGACTGAAATTTTGTACAACGGCTTCTCCCATGAACTTCAATATATGTGGTCTGAATCGGTTGCAGCATGATTCACCCCCCCCTATAAACAAATCTACCTATTTTACTTCTTTAGCCCCCAAAGGGCACAAATTCCTATTCCAGAAATTTTACACAATGACTTCTTCTGGTCCCTTACATCTAATTCAATTATGGTCCGAATCGATAATTGATAACTAATTAAGTACGTTTCGAAAATTAGTTTTTCCAAATTAAGAAATTGAGTCATCTGTGAACTGGAATGAAAATCAGTCAGCAATTTAAATTCGATCCGGAAAGCTGTGTCCTTTAAAGTATGTTTACACTATGCAATAAAACCTGGTTTAATAGCTTAATCATCTGTTTTTCCTTTATAAAATCAGCTGGGCCATAAATCTTGATTTGATGGGCAGTGTAAATGTACTTTTAGTATATTTATTTTTATGACACGCTTATTTGGATCGCAATCATTACAAAAATCCTCTGTCCAAGAAAAAGTCTTTAATCATTTGTACGCTTTTTTGTGTATGTTTCGAGGTGTTTCCCTCCACTTGAGCTTTCCTTTGAAGTTTCGATTTTCCAGTCTTAACTATTCGAGGGTTCGATTTAAATGTATTTCTGTCCTGAGATTTTGTCTCCATTCTTACAATATGACCTTGCCAATATAGACCAAATGCTTTCATTAGTTTACCATATCACAATAATAAACTCCGAGCGATAGTTCTGAAGATGGCGTTTGAGGAAATATTTACCACTAACCTAACAGAGTTCTATTTATTTTTATTTCTATTTCTCTTCACAATCATTTCCGCGGCCATAACATCAATTAGGTAGAAAATTAGCAATGGAATATGCTGTTCTGGTAATACAATAATAATAATCGGCTCATATCAGATCTGATGAGTTTAATGTATAACAACAACAAAATCCAATTAATATTTTGTTATGGCGCCAGACCAAATGTTTGCAGCTGTCATGAAGATCTTAAAATAGAACAAATAAAAACTGCTAAAATTCGGCGGGTCCGAATCTTGGGTACCCACCACCAAAAATTCTCATAAAAATTTTCACTTCTTAGGTCAAATTAAAATTGAATTATTTTGAAGAAATCTATTTGGGCAATTATTGAGGCTTCTATGGGGCTCAAGAAGTTATATCGGGGGAACGATTTATATGAGGATATATTTATTGACCTAACTAGAAGAGATTTGATGAGGTTGTTAGAGTATATAAGCGTAATTTACGTATCAATTAACAATCAAATCCAGGAAAAAATTAAGAAGAAGAAAAAGAAGGAGAATTAGGAAGCTGAAAACATCAAACCAGGGGAATCAGTTTATGTGTACTGCAAACTTGTCCATTGACATTCCATTAAGGAACTGGGACAAACTTCTCACAAATAAATGAGTGCTGTCCGATTCAATTTTATAGCCGAGTCCGCAGAGCGACACCTCTTTGGGGAGAAGTTTTTATTAGGAGGGGATAACCACCGCTGAAAATTTTTCTGATGTACTAAACTCAGGCGTTTAGCGTCATAGGCGGCATGCGAACCTCTGCGCTACGGCGACTTCATTTAATGTGTAGACTCTATTTATTTTTAGACCTGTATATGGGGTATTTTTGTGTGGCAGTTGAGGCTGCCTTGGACGTCGTTTGAACGCTACAGGGATGACAGACGGACGGACATGCTTAGATCGACTTTGAGCATATATCAAAATGATTAAGAATAAATATACTTTATATGATCGCTAATTAGTATTTTAAGGTATTACAAATGAAATGAACAGCTTAATACACCCCCATCTTATGGTTGTGGGTATAACAACCATATATTAAAGCTTTGTTATCTAGACAACTTGTCAATATTGCTTTCATTCTCTGTTCTTGTCTAAAACAAAAGTGAATGTGCCTACTTGCTTTTATTGAAACTCTAATAAAAATGTCACAGATCTTGAATGTTGTTCCAAGTATATTAAATCTCAAGTTTAAATCGTTATAATCTCTATAATTACTGGTGAACTATATAACAATGTGTGGTTGAAAAATGTCAGTAAATAGAGAAAAAAAACACTCAGCCATAATCCTAAACACTTTCATTTCTAAGCAGTAACGTTTTGTGTTTGATCAAATATTCGAATAACAAACATGTATGTACATATAAAGGGTGATTTTTTTGAGGTTAGGATTTTCATGCATTAGTATTTGACAGATCACGTGGGATTTCAGACATGGTGTCAAAGAGAAAGATGCTCAGTATGCTTTGACATTTCATCATGAATAGACTTACTAACGAGCAACGCTTGCAAATCATTGAATTTTATTACCAAAATCAGTGTTCGGTTCGAAATGTGTTCAAATTTTGACAAATTTTGTTCAGCGATGAGGCTCATTTCTGGTTGAATGGCTACGTAAATAAGCAAAATTGCCGCATTTGGAGTGAAGAGCAACCAGAAGCCGTTCAAGAACTGCCCATGCATCCCGAAAAATGCACTGTTTGGTGTGGTTTGTACGCTGGTGGAATCATTGGACCGTATTTTTTCAAAGATGCTGTTGGACGCAACGTTACGGTGAATGAACACATTTCGAACCGAACACTGATTTTGGTAATAAAATTCAATGATTTGCAAGCGTTGCTCGTTAGTAAGTCTATTCATGATGAAATGTCAAAGCATACTGAGCATCTTTCTCTTTGACACCATGTCTGAAATCCCACGTGATCTGTCAAATACTAATGCATGAAAATCCTAACCTCAAAAAAATCACCCTTTATTTATACGTCATACAAGTGTCTAAACAACAAATGGGATTTTGCACATGCGCAATGTTTGATATTAAAACTCAACGTAATAATAACCAACCGACTTCAAGACGGCTTAATATTGAAGAAAAAAAAAACGAAACAAAACACCCGAAACAAGTTTAACAAATGACACTGAAAAATTTGTTCATTTAGATGGTATTTTTATTTTAGTACCATTTATGAATTTCAAATATGTATGCGGTTGTTGATAATGACGATCCCCATTTAAACACGTTTCTTTGGCGAATACAAATGTGTATAGAGCGCACAGTGTTCCAAAAAAATATCCGGGGTCCCAACGAAGCTCTGCACTTGAAACCTTTTTGTTTCAGGTCGTTTCGGATTGTAATCAGTGTTGTCACTCAAGAAAATAATTTCCTACCAAAGTTTAAGAAAAACCCTACCAAATCCGACCAGAACCTACCAAATATTCTAGAAGCCAAAAATGCTTTTTAAATACAACCTAAGGGCTGGCCATTTTGCCATTCCATTTGCATCAAATTATACATTTTTGCGCTACAAAGTACCAGGCCATTGTTTTATTCATAGAATATCCAGATATGTCCGTCCGTCTGTTTGTTGAAATCACTCTACAGCCTAAAGTTCAAAGATGGCCTATATACTGATATACACAAAAAAAAAATAAAATGTTTGGGACATTTTTACGACAAACAAAAAACTTTTATAACGAAGTTTTTGTTTTATTTAACATATCAAACGTTAGCCATAACATAACGAAACTAACGTTGTTTATTGTAAACCCATTAGCAGCTCCGCCTACGGTAAAAGGACCTTTCTTTTGTTGTAAAACCAAAAACCCTTCAATGGCAAAATCGATAGTCGCAAACGATTATACGTTTACCGGACCAATAACTATTCTCCTTAGTATCCCCTACTATTAGATAGAAAGGGTGAGTATCCCCTACTAGATGATGGGAAAAAATAATCACACACATGAAAATTAACCCAAGCAGGACCATAGGCTTGCGCATAATTGCAATTGTGTGCTTGCCACTAGTATAAACACATTCTCATACACAACATTTTCTCTTTTTTGTCTGAGCAAGCGAAGTATTTTGAGACGCCAGGTGAGGATGGAAACTTCGGAAAGTGAAAATTTTTAAAGTTTCGGCTTAGGTAAAAAAATGTTGGTATGTCCAATAATAAAGATCATTAGAGCAACAGCCAAAAGACTGCCAGGTACAAGAAAACAAAATAAAAATTTCTAAAGCACATACATTCTTTGTTCAGATTCACGCGATAAAAAAATATCCATCCCAAAGTAGGAAATGAAATGTGCGAAAACACATTGCAAGAATTAATCTCAAAAAACATGTACTTTCATTTTAAACAAAGCTCAAGTTTACTTGTCGAAAATTTCCTTTATGTGAAAAGAATATTGCTTGGCGTGCATCATCTTTTATACTGATCTTTCGATAGGATAGGAAAGAACTGTGCCCTGGTTGGTTAAAGTGATCTCCGAGTTTCAATGTGTGAGCCGGGAAACGCGCTTTTACTATCCATTTTCGTGAGCTGCATAGACCCCTCAACATCTGAGTATCTTCCAGATCTGACTATATTTGTATGCAGCTACCACATAGCCATGCTTTCCGATTGAATGCATTGAACGCACAACAGCCCCATTTTTTTCCAGGATATTAAAAAATTTGAAAGAAATCCGTCAATACTCATAAAAGGACGTAAATTCTGATATTGACTGTAATTTAATATCAGAATTTACACCCTATTTATTAAAATATGAAGCAGTAAGACACCTTGCAACAGCATTTAGCCCTTCGACATCTATGGTTTTATTCTGCACTTTTAACGAACACGCAAAACCACAAAAAATTTAATTAATAATGAGTTATCCCCGTCGATTTTTTCAGCAATTAACATTGTTCTTATATGTTGGAAAAACCTACTAAAAATGGTGGTTAGCCACAACCAACCTACCAAGAGAATAAAAGCCTACCAATTTTGGTAGGAACCTACCAAAAATGGCAATACTGATTGTAATTGTGGAAAATCGATTCAGACTTCATATCACACGGATCTGGTCTTATTTTGAACTAAGAGGTTGCTTCATATGGCGATATTGGGGCTACATATATTGTAAAGTAGACATACAATGTAAGTTATGTTTGAAGAACTAATAGGGGTTATAACAAAAGAGGACGAAAATTCGCCCCTTGTGTCCAGAAGAATAAAATCGGCAGACCAGTTATTGTGGGAACTGCATGAAAAGAAAGAACCATGTTTATCTTTTTGACACAGATATCAGAAGGCCCAAAACATCTTACCACTCCAAATGATAGCGAATCGGACGAAAAATGGCCCTTTGTGCCCTTGTAACATCGGCCGATTGATCTATTTGAGGACTATATCGAAAGTAGGACCTATGTGCAATATTGCTGTGTTTTATTTGAGACCTATCCGGTACAAATCTAGAGATATAGATAGATTTTCTGGATAGAATTTCAGTGCAAAGTTGCACTGGACAGTTTCTATATATCATGCTATAACAGATAATTGTTGTGTTTCACTTTATTCCTATCCAGTGCAAGTCAGATATTCCGGATATATCAGTGCAAAGTTGTACTGGTAAGTTACCGATAACATGCTATGCTATTGGAGCTATATCAGGTTATAGACCGATTTGGACCATACTTGGTTTGGACATTGGAGACCATAGTAGAAGTTTTTGTGACAAATTTCAGCCAAATCGAATAAGAGTTGCGCCCTCTAAGGGCTCAAGAAATATAATCGGGAGATCGGTTTATATTGGAGCTATATCAGGTTATGAACCGATTTAGACCATACTTTGCGCAATTGTTGGAAGCCACAGCCAAACAGCTCATACAAAATTTAAGCCAAATCGGAAAAGAATTGCGCCCTCTAGCGGCTAAAAAAATTAAGATCCAAGATCAGTTTATATGGCAGCTATATCAGGTTATAAAGCTGTGCCAAAACACTGCATGCAAAATTTCAACCAAATCGAATAATAATTGCGCCCTCTAGAGGCTCAAGAAGTCAAGATCCGAGATCAGTTTATGTGGCGCTATATCAGGTTATGAACCGATTCGAACCATACTTAGCACTGTTGTTGCAAGCTGTAGCAAGACATGCAAAACTTCTGCCAAATGGGATAAGAATTGCGCCGTCTAGAGGTTCGAAAATTCAATATCCAATATCGGTTTATATGGCATCTATATCAAAAGATGGACCGATATGGTCCATTTACAATCCCAACCGACCTACACTAATAAGAAGTATTTGTGCAAAATTTCAAGCGCCTAGCTTTATTCCTTCGAAAGTTAGCGTGCTTTCGCCAGACGGACAAATTGCAAATTTTGCCCATGAACATTCCACTAAGGAACAGGGCAAACTTCTCATATATCAATGCGTGCAGTCCGATTCAAGTTTAAGCTCAATGATAAGGGGCCTCCTTTTTATAGTCGAGTCCGAACGGCGTGCCGCAGTGCCACACCTCTTTGGAGAGAAGTTTTACATAGCATAGTACCTCACAAATGTTGCCAATATTAGGAAGGGAAAACCACCGCTGCAAATTTTTTTTTATAGTTTCGCCTGAATTCGAACCCAGGCGGTCAGCGTCATAGGAGGACATGCTAACCTCTGCGCTACGGTCGCCTACTCCATCGCCTGACGGACGGACATGACTAAATCGACTTTAAATGTCAAGACGACCAAGAATATATACACTTTGTTGGATCTGAGATTAATATTTCGATGTGTTTCAAACAGATTGACGAAGTTGGTATAGCCCCTCCTATGGTAGAAGGTATAAAAAAAAAGGAAATAATAGGCAATTAATGGTGATTTACACTGTAAAGCACTACAATAAAACACAGCAAATTTTGAAGGGCAGGACTTCAAATGTAATTGATAAAAAAAAATATCGGATAAAAATATGATCTCGAAGATTTTTGATCAACTTGCTATTCTGAGTAGATTGCATATGCATATTTGCCCATGAACATTCCACTTAGGAACTAAGGAACAAAATGAGTAGATCTATATATATAAAATATACTTCATAGGGTCGTAGATCCCTATTTCAAGATGTTAAAAATGGTATGACTAGATTAGTATGACCCATCCTATGGCTATAGAACACTGAATGGCTTAAATTAATCCTCATATGAGATACTGTGCAAAGAATATTTCAAGATCTATGCACAAAATTCTATAAAATCGATGAGTGCTTATTTACATAAACAGACAATTGGGTATTATATGCGAGAAGAGAGAAAATGGTAGAGAGTGAAAAAAGAAGTCCCCGCTCTCACTTCTTGGGCATACAGGTGTTTGGCAAACCGTTAAACAGGTGAGGAAATGGTTAAGTGTGTCGGGGGGTTTTAGGGTGTAACTGAGAAAACAGCATCCATTAGCCATTACGCCGAATGGGCAAAGCAAACTAAAACCAGTTTTATGGTATTTCATAGCTAAAGTTGTTTTAAGATGTTTGTGGATTCTGCGCACGAAACGCCTGAGTGTGTGTAATTGTGCTAAAAAAAACAGAGTTATCTCACCATACACATTATGGCTCATTGTTTTCTTTTTTTTCTGCGGCAGATTGCCGCGTAGATCGTTTTTTGTTGGTAACATTGTTGTGATGTAGTTGTTGCTGTTTGTTGGAAGTTCGTTTCATTGTGTTTGTTTGTATTTTTTGCTTTTTGTCCTACACATAATTTTTTTTTTGTGTTCACTGATTTTTTTTTTGTTTTTTTGTTGGATGGACCCAACTTTGTTGTAAACTTGATATTTGTCTCGAGGTTTTTTTTTGCGGCAAGCAAGTTTTCACTTTACCATCTACGTTAGAAAATCACCAATGCATCATCACCACTCATTGTTTCCACTCCATTCATAAGACATGCATTCAAATATCCTATCGCCGCCAACATTCCGCATGTGGCGTAATGTTGTTTGTTGATGTTTCCAATTTAAGTCAACTGCACAAATGCATAGCCAAGCAACAACAAAACAATCATACATGCACCATGAGACAGACAAACGGTCAAAGAAAGCAAAATGACGCAAATTTCAATAAAAAAAAGTTGGCTCATGCACAGGTAAATTCTTCGTGGATTTTATTTTCAAAATACTTTCTTCAAAGAAAGCTTTGTAATTACAACAGTGAAAATTCAAAAAAAGAAAAACTACTTGTTTTTATTTCACTATGATCCCATTGTTTTAAACAATATATTAAGCACTAATTCACTCACTTTTAATGCGGCAAAAAACTTTATTTTATATTCAAATTATTTTCTTTGTAATCGTGCTTCTTTTAAATTCTTAAATTCGACAGTACTCTATTACCGTATTACCGTTTTACCGTTATCGTTACTTCCGTAAGTCACAACCTTTCATAACAACGACCGTCTAGTAATTGACGCGAGTAACTAAATCCCATGTTTATAGTGTTTGACGAGACGAATGTTTATTGGAGCTCTTTAATGGTCAGAGATGGAAAGTATTATAACTTGGTTAGTAACAAGATGGATAGCTGGTATTTATACGAAGGCTACTAACCATGATAAACTTATACCAATTTATTTACTCATTGCTTTTACGTGTGTAAGGCTTTGCTATCGCAAAGCATTTGCAAAAGGAAAATTGTGTGAAATATTTGTACAAAGAAAGCCCCATTTGTGGGATACATTTTGTACAAACCAAGATTGAAATTGGATTTAAATCATTTATCAACAATGAAAAAAACCAAAAAAAAAACATGTAAAGCGTGCTTAGTTCGGCCGGTTCGAACTTTGGAACCCACCGCCATGGATTCTGCTAAAAATTTACACAAAATGAATTTATGACTGGTACTATGTTCGTTTTTCGCGGCATTTATTCGTGATTACTTTTTTAAGATAATAGATTTTGAAGGAAAAGAACTTACTGATTTCATTCAGTAGGACAGTCCCTCATTGCTTATGAAAAAATCTTCATAATAGTATTATGTTTGCATTGAGATTTTTGTAGTGTTTCACAAAAGTAACCGTGAAAAATGTGTGTTTTCAACTGTGGAAAACGAATATAGTACCAGCCTTTAGTTGGTAGTTTTCGTACCAAATTTATGCCACAACAGGTACAAATTAAAGCTTCCAGGGGCAGTAAAAGTTTAATCGGAAGATCAGATTATATGTTGTAGACCGATTTGGGCAATACATACCATAGATGTTGGAAGTCATAACAAAAAACTACATGCGTACTGTTGGCCAAATCGTACAACAATTGCAATATCCAGACGTCAACTCGGGGAAAAGTTTATATGGGAGCTATATCAGATTATACACAGAATTAGATCCTATTTATCACGATTATTGGATGTCATGGTAGAACACCCCGTTCAAAATTTCAACCCAATTGGATAATGGCTCAAGATGTAAACTTGGGAGATCGATTTATATGGGAGCTATATCGGTTTATACACCGATTTGAACCATACTTCGCACGATCGTTGGAAGTTGTAACAGAACACAGTGTGCAAATTTTCAAATTTCCCAATCTGGCAACAACTGCAACTTATAGGTGCTATATCCAAATCTGAACCGATATGGCCTATCTGCTATCCCCAACGACCTACATCAATAAGAAGTATCTGTGCAAAATTTCGTTCGGCTAGCTTTAGCTGCTCGACCGTTATCGTGTTTCAACAGACGGACGGACATGGCTAGGTAGACTTAAAATGATATGATGATCAAGAATATATATATACTTTATGGAGTTGCAGATCAATATTTCGAGGTGTTTCAAAAGTAATGATTACACACAAAAAAAAACGAGCCAAAGAACCAAAACTTTAAAATAAAGATGATATCTTTAAATTTTGTTTCTTATTTACTAATGGACAGAAAGAAAATCTCCGATCATTAAGCTGGTCTCGAAAAAGAAAAAAACAACAAAAAAACCGCATTTGTTGTCCGATTCTGCTAAACGATGACACTTTGGCATCCGAGCTGGGTATGGTTTATATCAAAGTATATATGGAAATAGCTGCCATTTATACCGATCTCCCGAGTTCAGGTATTGAACTCATATAAGGTAATTCGTTACCCTCGCCCTTAATTCGGACTGCGTCGACCCGAAAGGCTTCTGGTTAACCAAGCTTATTGACGGAAATCATCTGCTCTATCATCGAAACAATGTGGATCGTGCCATTCTCAGAGGCATAAATCTCCTTCTTACATTCCAAGACTGTTCGTGACCATACCATCCTGGTTGTAATTGCCCTGATGGCCAGTTTACTGTCCGTTAAGATGTTCACACTAGACTCCAGACCCACTCTGACCTCTAGCTTTGATCCATGTGTGCAGCATTAAACTCCGAGTAGAGTAGAGACCATACAGACTGATCTGCCGATTAAGCTTCATTAGCTCCTGGAAGGCGTATTTTAATACCCTCCATTATAGGATGGGGGTATTCTAAGACCCCATAAAGTATATATATTGTTGATCGTCATGACATTTTAAGTCGATCTAGCCCTGTCCATCCGTCTGTCTGTCGAAAGCCCGCTAACTTTCGAAGGAGTAAAGCTAGGCGCTTGGAATATTCCACAATTACTTCTTATTAGTGTAGTATTAGATCAGTTGGGATTGTAAATGGGCCATATCTGTCCAAGATTTGATATAGCTATCTTATAAAACGATCTTAGATTTTGACTTCTTGAGCCACTAGAGGGCGCAATTCTTATCCGATGTGGCTGAAATTGCAGTGCAAGTTGGTAGCGTGCTTGCAGTGCAGGTCGTGGGTTCGAATCCCGACAGATGCCTTGGTCTGTTGCTACTGTGGTGTCACAATGGACCTAAAATTGTCTTAGTGAGTCTGTAAAGGAATGCTACTCTTACCTAAACTAACTTAACCTGGCTGAAATTGCACGTGGTGTTTTAGAATGACTTCCAACAATTGTGCAAAATATGGTTCAAATCGGTTCATAACATGATATAGCTACGATATAAACCGATCTCCCGATTTCGATTTGGCTGAAAATTTTCACATATCGTTTTGGTATAACTTCCAACAACTAAGCTATGTATGTATGATCTAATTCAGTTCATAACCTGATGTAGCTGCCACATAAAACGATCTCCCGTTTTGACTTCTTGAGCCTCCAGACGTCGTAATTCGTAATGTCGTTTTCTATACCAAGTGTGGTCTAAATCGGTTGTTAACCTGATATGGCTGCCATATAAACCGATCTCCCAATTTGACTTTCTGAGCCTTTGCAACGCGCAATTATAACTCGATTTGCCTTATATTTTGAAAGCGGTATTTTTATGACTTCTAAAAGCCAAGACAAATACGTTTCATGTCGGCCATTAACTTGATATAGGTCATATATTGTATATTTGAATAAGTCATTCAAATAACTTAAAAAATGCGATCCATGGTTGAGGTTATATAAGATTCGGCCCGGCTAAACTTGTTTTATCTGATTTCCGAAATTTGGAACAGCGAGTTGTATGGAACCCTCAACATCCGAGCCGAACATGGTCTAGATAGATCTATATGTGTATATAACTAACATATATACCGATCTCCTCATTTAAGGTCTTGGGCCAAATACATTGCAGATATTGTAACTTAACAACAACAATCTTCACATGCTAGCTCTTGAACAGTTGAGCATTACTACCCCGCTTTCAATGAATTTTAATAAAGTGAGTTGTATAGCCGCTAAATATTCGTGCCGAATAAGGTCTTTATCGGACCAAAAAGTAATATATGTAGCTGCATAAAGACGGATCTCCGAATACATTTTTTGGGCTCATAATTGACACTTTTTTAATTGGAATTGGACAAAATATATAGATGTGGTGGGGTATTTAGGGTTCGCCCCGGCTAACCTTAATGGGTTAAAATTTTTAATAATATTCGATCGATGTATGTTTGCTCTTGGCAAAAACATTTTTACCGAGGGCAAATCATTTTAGGTTCGTCGACTCGCTCGCATACTTATAGTTCACAGGTGCCTTTGGTACTTTAAGAGATTTGCACATAATTTACAGAAATTAAATTAATTTCTTTCGCTTAAACATGCTATAAATAGATAGTATACTAGGAATAGCCATCTTCCATCTCTGACCCATACTCAGCGTCTGAAGTCTCTCATCTAAAATTTCTCTTTTTAAGTATCAACTGAAGTTGCGTACTTGCGCCTCTACTCTTTTACTCGTTGTTACTCATTTCTTATTTTTCATATTTAAACGACTTTGCTTTTAGCCTTCTATGTTATGGCGTGAGCAATGCTGTTTAGCCAGTTTTAATCCATGCTCAAGCTTTTGTTTTTGCGTTTGGTGGGGAATAACTTGAAGTGGTGACGAGTAAATTTCATTTTCATTTCGGAGTAATCTAGTAACTCTCTCGGGTTCGATTTTCTACCTCAACTCTTCTTATGGCTAGTTTTTCTATTGCGATGATATTAGTCACAATACCCATATTATCCACATTGGCCGCTTTACGTATGAGAGTATTAAGATAAAATTGTTATCCGTGGTTAGAAAACCTTAGGTGACAATAAATTCACTATATTAGTTGTTGTAACTTGTAAAGGCTTCTTAAAAAGTAATATTAACATGCATTACTGATCTATCTGCCGACTTTAAACAGTTATATGTATGTCGATTTTAAATGGCTGAAAATATGTTCCAGTTTGCAAATTAAAGGGATGGGCGGGTCATACATTTTTAACTGATTTCGTTGGAAATTAAAATACATACAGTGTCGTGCAAAACAAAAGCAACGCTTTAAACATCTGAAATTAACTTATTATTGTTAAACGTGTACTTAATGCAGATAAATGAAAAATTTCTTGAAGACTTCTGCACCAATGGAAGTTTGCGACTCTATAAATTTTTTTTTTGTAGCTATGTTGGCCTTTAGATATTAAAATAATTGCAAATAGTCCAAAAAATGTGTTGTGTGAAAAACAAAAGCAACGCTTTATATTGGGTTGCCCAAAACGTAATTGCGGATTTTTTAAAAAAAAGTTAATGCATTTTTAATAAAACTTAGAATGAATTTAATCAAATATACTTTTTTTACACTTTTTTTCTAAAGCAAGCTAAAAGTAACAGCTGATAACTGACAGAAGAAAGAATGCAATTACAGAGTCTAAAGCTGTGAAAAAAATTGTCAACGCCGACTATATGAAAAATCCGCAATTACTTTTTGGGCAACCCAATAATTTTAGTATACGTAAAGCAAAATTAAATCTTTTTATACCCTCCACGATAGGATGGGATATACTAATTTCGTCATTCTGTAACACCTCGAAATAAGCGTCTGAGACCCCTTAAAGTATATATATTCTTGATCGTCAAGTCATTTTAAGTCGATCTAGATTTAAGTCGTCCGTCTGAAATGAAATCGGTTCATAATCTGGTATAGCTGTCATATAAACCGATCTGGGATCTTGACTTGACTTGAAATTTTGCATGAGGTGTTTTGTTATGACTTCCAATAACTGTGCTAAGAATGGCGCAAATCGGTGCATAACTTGATATAGCTGCCATATAAACCGATCTTGGATCATGACTTCTTGAGCCTCTAGAGGGCGCAATTTTTATCCGATATGGCAAAAGTTTTGTATTTTTACAAAATGTCCAACCTTATATTATATAACAAGTAAGAGCGTGCTAAGTTCGGCCGGGCTGAATCTTATATACCCACCATTAATCGCATCTGTCGAGTTCTTTGCGCAGTATCTCTTTTTAGACAAAGAAAGAATAATGAATAAGGACGGAGGAGGAGGAGGAGCTATAACAAGTTATGGTCCGATTCGGGGCTCAAGAAGCAAACTTTGGAGATCGGTTTATATTGGAGCTGTATCAAGCTATAGATCCATTCTGACCATATTGCACACGTAGAAATAAAGATATTAATAAAAAACAAGTATAAGCGTGCTAAGTTCGGCCGGGCCGAATCTTATATACCCTCCACCATGGAGCGCATTTGTCGAGTTCTTTTCCCGGCATCTCTTCTTAGGCAAAAAATTATATCAAGATATGATCCGGTTTAGACCACAATTAAATTATATGTTGGAGACCTGTGTAAAATGTCAGCCAATTCGAATAAGAATTACCCTTTGGGGGCTCAAAAAGTAAAATAGAGAGATCGATTTATATGGGAGCTGTATCGGGTTATAGACCGATTCAGACCATATTAAACACGTATGTTGATAGTCATGAGAGGATCCGTCGTGCAAAATTTCAGGCAAATTGGAGCTCTCAAGAGGCTCAAGAAGTCAAGACCCAAGATCGGTTTATATGGCAGCTACATCAGGTTATGGACCGATTTGAACCATACTTGGCACAGTTATTGGATATCATAAGAAAACACGTCGTGCAAAATTTCATCACAATCGGGAATTGCGCACTCTAGAGGGTCAAGAAATCAAGACCCAAGATCGGTTTATATGGCAGCTATATCAAAACATGGACCGATATGGCCCATTTACAATACCAACCGACCTACACTAATAAGAAGTATTTGTGGAAAATTTCAAGCGGCTAGCTTTAATCCTTCGGAAGTTAGCGTGCTTTCGACAGACAGACGGACGGACATGGCTAGATGGACATAAAATGTCGCGACGATCAAGAATATATGTACTTTATGGGGTCTCAGGCGAATATTTCGAGTAGTTACAAACAGAATGACGAAATTAGTATACCCCCTATCTTATGGTGGAGGGTATAATAAATAAATGGAGGCCGCCGTATCGCAGAGGTTAGCATTTCCGCCTATGAAACTGAACGCCTGGGTTCGAATCCTGGCAGCGACATCAGAAAACTTTTTAGCGGTGGTGATTCCCTCCTAATGCTGGCGACATTTGTGAGGTACTATGCCATGTAAAACTTCTCTCCAAAGGGGTGTCCCACTGCGGCACGCCGTTCGGACTCGGCTATAAAAATGAGGCCCCATATCATTGAGCTTAAACTTGAATCGGACTGCACTCATTGATATGTGAACAGTTTGCCCCTGTTCCTTATTGGAATGTTCATGGGTAAAAAAAATTATGCTTTAGAAAAAATGTCCTTTAAATTTTTAGCTTAGAAAAAATTTCATTGAAATTTTGTCTTAACAAATTGCATTGAAATTTTGTTTTTGGAAAATTTTTATTAAAAACTTGTCTCTATTTAAAATTTAAAATTTAGAAGTCAAAGAGGAAATAGTTGGAGGCCACCGTGGGGTTAAGAGGTTAGCATGTCCGCCTATGAAGCCGAACGCCTGGAACGCTTAAACTTTAATCGGACTGCACTGATTGATATGAGATAACTATCCCCTGTTCCTTAATGGAATGTTCATGGGAAATTTGGCATTAGTAGTATTAGAGGAAATAGTTGTGCAACATTTTGAGAAGATCGGTTGATAAATGCGCTTGCAAAAGCTCTAGAAGTGAAAATCGGGTGACACATATACATGGGAGCCATAGCTAAATCTGAACCGATTTCTCCCAATTTCAATAGGCTTCATCTCTAGACCAAAAAGGACAGGCATCTTTTTTGCACACAAATTAACATGGACAGAAAGACAGACGGAGAGACAGAAAGACGGACGGACATATATAGACATGAGTCAATCTCTCTTCTGTGTACGACAGTAGTGGTGTTTGGTACAAAAAAAATTAAAAACTTGCACCCGTTTTTTGAATAAGCTCAGTTTTCGAACATTTTGAAAGTCCGTACTCAGAAACGAAGACGAAACAATTTTTAATCATTTTAAAATTGTTTGATCTTATAAACTAAAATCAATCTGGATGACCCATTTGCAATGGCCAACGACCAACATCAATAGAAAATATCTATGAACAAGTAAAATCGTGCTAAGTTCGGCCGGGCCGAATCTTATACACCCTCCACCATGGATCAAATTTGTCGAGTTCTTTTCCCGGTATCTCTGTTGTGCTGTTTCAGGCTATAGACCGATGCTGTTTCAGGCTATAGACCGATTCAGACTATATTTGACACGTATGTTGAAAGTCATGGGAGAAATCGTTATACAAAATTTCAGCCAAATCGGATAATATTGCGCCCTCTAGAGGCTCAAGAAGTCAAGATCCCAGATCGGTTCATATGACAGCTATATCAGGTTATGGACCGATTTGAACCATACTTAGTACAGTTGTTGGAAGTCATAACAAAACACGTCATGCCAAATTTCAGTCAAATCGGATAGGAATTGCGCCCTCCAGGGGCTCAAGAAGTAAAATAGGGAGAAGAAAGTCATGGGAGAAACTGTTATACAAAATTTCAGCCAAATCGGATAATAATTGCGGCCTCTAGAGGCTCAAGAAGTCAAGATCCCAGATTGGTTTATATGGCAGCTATATAAGGTTATGGACCGATTTGAACCATACTTAGTACAGTTGTTGGAAGTCATAACAAAACACATCATGCCAAATTTCAGTAAAATCGGATGGAATTGCGACCTCTAGAGACTGAAGAAGTAAAATAGGGAGAAGAAAGTCATGGGAGAAACCGTTATACAAAATTTCAGCCAAATCGGATAATAATTGCGGTCTCTAGAGGCTCAAGAAGTCAAGTTCCCAGATCGGTTTATATGGCAGCTACATCAGGTTATAAACCGATTTAAACCATACTTAGCACAGTTGTTGGGAGTCATAACATACCACGTCATGACAAATTTCAGTCAAATGGGATAGGAACTGCGCCCTCTAGGGAGATCGGTTTATGTGGGAGCTGTATCAGGCTATAGACCGATTCGCATTTGACACGTACGTTGGAGGTTATGGGAGCAGCCGTTGTTCAAAATTTCAGCCAAATCGGAGAATAATTGCGCCCTCTAGAGGCTCAAAAATCAAGTTCCCAGATCGGTTTATATGGCAGCTATATCAGGTTATGAACCGATTTAAACCATACTAAGCACAGTTGTTGGGAGTCGTAACATACCACGTCATGACAAATTTCAGTCAAATGGGATAGGAATTGCGCCCTCTAGAGACTCAAGAAGTAAAATAGGGAGAAGAAGGTCATGGAAGAAACCGTTATACAAAATTTCAGCCAAATCGGATAATAATTGCGGCCTCTAGAGGCTCAAGAAGTCAAATTCCCAGATCGGTGTATATGACAGCTATATCAGGTTATGGACCGATTTGAACCATACATAGCACAGATGTTGGAAGTCATACCAAAACACTTCATGCCACATTGCAGCCAAATCGGATAAGAATTGCGACCTCTAGAGACTGAAGAAGTCAAGATCGGTTTATATAGCAGCTATATCAAAACATGGACCCATAAGGCCCATTTACAATCCCAACCGACCTACTCTAAAAGAAGTATTTGTGCAAAATTGCCAGACGGATGGACGGACGGACGAACATGGCTAGATCGACTTAAAATGTCATGTCGATCAAGAATATATACAATTTATGGGGTCTTAGACGAATATTTCGAGGAGTTACAAACAGAATGACGAAATTAATATACCCCATCCTAGGGTGGAAGGTATAAAAATGTCATGCGGATAGCCTCTTTCGAAAGTTTTCGGTGATAAAAAAATAAATGAATGGCGATAAGCCTACTAATTTTTAAAGCAGGTGCGTTTTTATGTCAAATTCATTAAAATCCAAAGTTGATTCGCTAAATGGTCATAAAATATTAAGAATTTTTTTATAAGAGCGTAGTGTCTTATTAAAAATATATAAATTTTTTTTAATTTTTAAAATTAAAAAAAAATAAAAAAATTAAGTACTTGGAGTCGGAGCCGAGCAATCTTAACGGAGTCGAGTAATTTTGACTCCTGCAGCCCTGAGGGATACTTCTCCCATATCAATTAGTGCTGTCCGATTCAAGTTTTAAGGTCGATGGTATAAAACCATCGGTCATGACAGATTCCGAAAGGCGGGCAAGAGAGAAATATAACTTAGTAGTGATGTTTTACACGGCAGAGTACCAGAATTGGAACCCAGTCGTTGTGAGTCATAGGCATGAGAGAAGCCATTCCAGTTGTCCTGGGAGGGGGTCTAAACCCCTTTAAAAAGGCACAACATTTTTAAAATTTTAGGGGTGGGCTAAAACTTTTGTGGGGGTGCTTAGCCCACCCACAGTGGCCTTTCTACGCTTATGGTCGTAGGCCCAAATTGAACTACAAAAAATTAAAGATATTATCCTTGATTGAAGGATTTTGGTAATAATTCCGGACCAAAGGAGGACTTGCATATGCTCTAAAATCCTGGCAAGAGGGTGGTATTTATACCCAAGACCGGCAAGGCAAGTTACGCGGCCGTAAACCTATAAGACCTATAAGCCTTACGTCCTTTCTACTCAAAACTATGGAACATATTCTGGATACCGCGATAAAGAGTGTGGGAAATCCAGCTAATTGCTCGGATACAAGCAGCATGCCTACGTCAACTAGAGACTACCTTGCACGAGGTTGTACATGAAATAGAAGAATTCCTCGATGCCAAGTCGTAGATATTTGCGGTATGCATTGACATCGCGGCATCGTGCGGCATTATATCGCCACTCTTATGAGTGACTACCATGAATAATCTATTACGGATTCTGACTAAAAAGGGATATAACACTTCTGCTACGCAGGCGAAGTTATAATTCTTCTAAGAGGAAGGAATCCGGATCAGCTATGCAGAAAGGCTAAAAGAGACTTGTAGATGGCATGCGACTAAGCTAGATCTAGGAGTCTGAATGTTAACCCAGTTGGCCACTATGTAAAAGGGCCGTAGTCTCGTAATGGAGCCCGAAATCGAGGATAGTCTTGTGGGTCTACATAAGCGTGATTAAACTAATACTAACTTACGCCGCTGGTCGTTACCTAGGGGAGAATGCCAAGAAACGTGATTCTCATTAAAGTCTCCTAGAACCAGACGATTATGGCCAGACTTATGTCGGGCTTGGAAGTACACGTTGTATAGCTTTATCTCGGCAGTTTCGAATCTGACTGCTATCCCCATACACTCCATGTTGGGGTCACTAGCGCCAGGCATACGCGAGATGGGCCTTTACTGTACGAAATGGGGTATCACGAAGGCAAATCCCCCACCTGCATTCCCTAAGCAACCCTTATGTAGCACATTGTATCCGTGACAACTGTGCAGGCTACAGGTGTTGGTCAGCATTGTCGCCTGGAACTATGTTTGACCATTGCAATTCAATTGCAAGAAAGGTGCACTCCCCTGCACTGACACGGCAATATTGGGGCTGGGTTGTTGCATTTATTGCCGCACGCGAGAAGTCGGAGGGTCCAAATAGTCCGACGACGAGTTCGCACAGCACCTTGCAACATATTCAGTGTGACTATTTTCCCGTAGTGACGTAAGGCCAGAGCAAGATCGGAAATGAAATCAGTTATACTTCACCGACCGATGAAGGAGGCGGTTCTGGCAAACCGAACAGAACCAGGGTCCGGGTTCTTTTAAATACTGGCACGGTATTGATGGTGAAAAAAGGACAAAAAAATCTTTAAGTTGCATTAATCTTTTATTTGATGTTGGTTTATCGTCGTTGATTGGTTTTATGTCCGTCTCTTATGGCTTAAGGTTATCTATCGGATTCTCAGGGCATTCGTGGAGTAAAGAGGAAATGTGGTTGCTGATGACGTCACGGATATCCTTTAGGGCGCCCTGAGGGGATTTCGAGATGAGGCAACAGAGCTGGTGTTGTTCACTAAAAGGAAGAGGTATGACGAGTTCAGGGGAACGGTGCTTGATGATGTGGAGCTGTCGCTCTCTCGATAGGCTATATACCTGGACGTTATTTTTGACCCGAAATTGAACTGGAGAAGAAACTGTGAGCAGAGAGTCAAACGAGGGTTGAATGCGCTCTACTCGTTGGGCAGGAGTTGGGGGCCTAGGCTTAAGTATGGTCCACTGGATGTACACTGCTGTGATTCGGCTACCTGGTGTGGCACCGGGCTCTCGAGAAGGTGTCTTCGCGGTATGATAAAAAAGGGCGAGGAGGAGCGCTCCGAAAGCAGCGCTTACTGCGATACTTGATGTGATTTTGCACTTGTGCGTGCAGTGGGTGGCATTAAAGGCTACCCTCAGATTGAGGGAGTCTGGGAAACGGCGTTATTTTGATTTCAGGCATACGTTTGTTCTGCGGAAAGCCGCTGGGACGATTGGCGACGCGGCGGACTACATCTGTGCCGTGTGGATTTTTCTTCAAAGGCAACTGGAGGTTGTCTTCCCGGGGGAATTCATGCTTTGGTCTGGGGGCGTCCCTCCGTTCTTGGGTTCCTCTGTTTACACGGAAGGTTCTCAGGTGAATGGGGGTAGCGTGGCAGGGATTTTGGTTGAGTTCTTAGAATTAGGGAGTCACAAAGACTTCTGAATAGGTGCACTATCATTCAGTCTGAGGTTTTTCCTCAGAGCCTTGGATGTGATCCAGAGTCAGGAGCGGCGGCTCCTCAGGCAGTCACGATTTATATGAACAGTCAAGCGGCACTGAAGACACTGGCAGAGGGCCACGTGAGTTCGAAGTTGTTCGGGAGATGCAAAGGGCGTCTCGGACGTCGGGGAGCTTCAGTTAGATTGTGCTGGGTTCCGGTCCATCAAGTGGTGGTGGAGAACGAAGCTGCTGACGTGTTTGGGTCACAGATGGACTCTTGGAAGGTGAGGATTTCCGTGGAGCCTGTGGGGATAAGAAGGGGCAAAAGTGCACTTTACAGGGCGCACCTCCTATTTCGCTGTAATTTGGTATGTAGATGTGGGTTGACCTCAAGAACACGATTCAGAGGTTCGTTTTGGGGCAAAGGCCCCTGGGCCACCGAGGGGACAAAAAACCCCCTTGGGAGGATGTGGACTAACCTAGGACTATGGTCTATTGGTACCAAATTAAAGGTTTTGTAGAGTAGATTACGAATATCCCAAAACACACCTAGAAATTGGATGCGGAAAGAATATACGGGGTCTTGAAAATATTACACCTTATTAACATAGGCAATGTAGGTACCAAATTTCGATAGATATGTAAAAAGTAATTTAAGCTCTAAAAGACAAATTTTTCAAAAATCTGCACGCGTTGACGGACAGAAAGCATAGGATTATGGGTGAGCACACACGGCTGCATCTGCCGGTTCGTAATTGAGCCAGAACTTCTCTGGTTTGCCGGGATAGATCAATTTCTTTGGGTGCAATGGATGGCGGTCGTTCTTCAAGGACCATATTCACCCTGTCGCTACTTAACGCTTCTGCTACCGTGTCTGCATGAATGTTGTCCAGACTCACTTAATATGCCGCTTGACTTCCTTCACCCTCTGTGTCGACTTTTTAGTTTTAATTTATGTTTTTCTTATGGCTTTCGTCTCCCTCTTCTCACCTATTGCTTTTCTCTCTCGAACGAATACAATGGACCAGCGGTCTACGAGTAAAGCGGTTAGCAACTGCTTTCCCAAACGCGTGTCCTTTAACCTAAACATGGTGGATTTCTATCTGTATTCTTCGTCTTCTCCTTATTCCTACCAATGTAGGAGATGGTGTTTCTAAAAATGTATTATGTACAGTTTATAAAAATATGCGCTTATTCTAATCTATTTGTATGATTAATTTATAAATGTTATTACCCCTTTAAAGTGTGTGATTATAACAGCGATATTTATCGATTACAAAAAAGTAACTTAGATATATTGGCAACTCTTATTTTCCGACATTCGGCACACATTAATCGATTTTTATACATTAATCGATTTACACACTATCGATTGGTCAAAAGTCCCTAGTCAGTCAGTCAATCTCGTGAACAGAAAATTATTTAATTATTTACTTGTTAATGACAAAGTACAATATGAAAATAAGATACCTTCTACAGCTTTTGGCTCTTATTGTCCTATTAGGATTGGTCAAGGGAGATATTACAACACAGGATGAGCTGGTGGTATGTATAAGTATAGACTCTTGGTATTTTTAATTAAACCTAATTTATAAATTATAAAAAGGATGAAGTTTCCGGTTTATATACAATTGAGGGCAAAGTTTACCCACCTGAGGCCCAACAAATGAGCTACAATCCCAACGCTGCGCCCAACAACAAGTGGCAAATAGACACTGTTTTGAACATAAATGGTGGCGAATACAAAGGTTTCATAAGGGAAGATGGATCATTTATCATTAGCTCTGTGCCCTCGGGCAGTTATGTTGTAGAAATTGTCAATCCTGACTATTACTATGAACCCGTGAGAGTGGAAATAAATCCTAAAGGTAAATTCCGCGCTCGCAAAGTGAACTATATCCAACCGTCCCAAATTGTACAAGTGCATTACCCATTGAAGTTGAAGGCATTGACCCGCTTTAAATATTTCCAAACTCGTGAGCAATGGAAGGTAATTAAACTAAACTGTTATTGTGTTTTGTTTTCCCGCATTCTAATATATTCCATTTTGTTCCAGATAACCGATTTCCTTTTCAGCCCCATGGTTTTGATGATGGTCTTGCCACTGTTGTTAATGTGGGTTTTGCCAAAAATGGTCAATGATCCAGAAACCAAAAAAGAATTGGAAAATATGCAATTCCCCAAGATGAACAATGACATGCCAGAAATAAGTGAAATGATCACCTCGCTTTTCACCGGTGGTGCAAAACCACAGGAGAAAGAGAAAAAACCAACCTCTAATACAAAACAAACTAAGAAGAGAAATCAATAGATTGAATTAGTTCATAAGGGGGTTGTAGAATAGACTTTTAGTTTTATTACGTTTCGATGCATAAAAATATCAAAAACATTTATGTTACACTATCTACGTACATACGTATTCTCTTTTATTATAATATAAAGAAAACTAGATCAAACGATAATAAATTCAAAACTAATCAAGTAATCTGGAACTATTTTAAAAATCCCACAGTTTCTTTTCTTTTGCCCCCCAACTTGGATTCCTCCAAACGCAAGGCCTTTTCCAAAGCTTCATTGAGATGTTCACCAGCTGTAACTCCCAAATGTAAACATTTATACATGGTGTCTTTGTGCAATGAGCCACCGCCGACCGTATGGGTATGGGATACATAACCTATAAAATGAAATATTCTCAACCTGTGGGTAATCAGAAACTTTAACCAAACTCACATTTGTCGTTTCTTTTGGAAACAGCCACCACTAAACTTGCGGTGCTACACTGCTCTTCCTCTGCCGACGGATCTACAACACAACAATCGCCTATTTTACAAACTGTAACTAATATGGGTATATTGTCAATTTGTACGCGTGTACAATTGTAGGGATCATCGGAAATCAGTAAATCTGCCTCTCCAGCATCCATAACGGCTGCAGTCACTTTAGGTATTCTAGTGTTGAATAGAGCAGCTTTGGCCGCCAATGAGACGGCATCAAAGAGATTACCGCCACATTCCAAAATCTTTAGAAGTAAAATACGCAATTAGCAAGCAGCTTTAATTCTACAAAATTTGGATATCATACCAAAATATCCACATATAACTTCCAGCAATGTTGTCCCGGAAGAATGCATAAAGATTTTAAGTCAAATGCCAAAGGAGATTCATAAGCATTGGCCAATGTATCAGCCAATTCCAGGGCTAAATCTTCACCTCCTCTACCCTCAAATTCGGGAGTGGCATTTGCTGAACTAATTAAAAATGCAATACAATTCAACAAATAGAAGCCAGTTTATGTAGAACTTGGGCTGGTGGGCGGCCTCAGTGGCTAAGTGACATCCAACTTACCAGTCTACAAAAAATTCGATTTTCCCATGATGCGGGTGCATCGATGACGGCGTGTCAATTTCACATTTCACTCCTACCAGAATATCTGTGTTTGCTAATCGTAATCTTGCCGAACCACTGGCATTGTTAACCATTTCACATTCCAATTCCATGGGTCTATAATCACGGCGGGAACGGCCATCACAGCGAAAATCTTCCTGAAACATGAAGCAACACATTTAGTAAATGGTACTGGCTCCCCAAAGACCCACAAACCTCCACACCGTGCAAAATGAACGTCTTTTCTGCTTCACTTAAAGCAACATTTGCCATTATTAACTATTTGTTGTAAAAAACGAAGAATTTAAACCTTCGCAAAACAAAATAACATTGGAGGTTATGTTTATGGAACCCTCAAACAGTGTGTGCAATATGCAAAAAGTCATTCTACAAATGGGAGTTCATATGAACGATTTTTTGTACAGTAAATTGATGTTTGAAAAGAAACTTACCATAGGCCTGTTTTATGCTATGTCTACATGGATTCGTTTTGCTTATCATCTCTACCGTCCACACTAGTTGAGATGTTTTGGCAAATGTATTTTTTCACACTTTCACTTAAATGTTATGCTGTATTATTGATAAGATTAACTTTTTTCCTGCGTTATTTGCAAAATTTTTTTTATTTTATGTTTTTTTTTTTTTTTTTTTTGAAAAAAACCGATTTTTATTCTTGACATTTAGGAAAATGTTTGTTTAGCATAACTAGAAAACTACCCCCTACGAAACTTCTTTAATTGCCAAATGCCGTAAAGTCGAATGCCAAAGTGGTTTGAGAAATAAACTTTCAACATCGTTTTAAGATCTTAGAAAAAAATACATCTGTGTTAACGAGCATTTGTCATTTAAATTTATTGCAAAATCAAAACAAAAAAATATATCTAAAAAGTATAGTCCTGAATGGCATATGCCATATCTGAAATAGGAAGATTTTTCTTGAAGTAACAACATCATCAAACATAAATTTAAATTTTAATATGTTACTTTAAAAAAACTTTTTTTGCTACGTAAATTGACGGAATAAAGACATATTTTAAAGTTTTAGACAACAATCAATAGAATTTAATAACCATTTGCCATTTAGATCTATGGCAAAATCAAAACAAATTACGAATATTTTATTCAGTTAAGTTATTTTACACGGCATGTAGTTTTCTTATTACATGTCAAATTTAGCACATGTTGAGTTGTACATGTCGTGTTATACAAACGAAAGTCACATATGAAAATCACTTTTCAAAATAGCACATGTAATTTTTTTCGAGAGTGCTGTTCCCCTCCTAATGCTGGCAATATTTGGGAGGTACTATGCCATGTAAAACTTCTCTTCAAAGAGGTGTCGCACTGCGGCACGCCGTTCGGACTCGGCTATAAAAAGGAGGCCCCATATCTCTGAGCTTAAACTTGAATCGGACTACACTAATTGATATGTGAGAAGTTTGTCTCTGTTCCTTAGTGGAATGTTCATGGACAACATTTACATTTTTACTCTATTCCTTCTGACAAAAACATAAAGAAATCAGCTGATTTCGTTTTCAGTCGAATGAAAATAACGTCAAATTAAATTGTTTTCACATATTTATTTATGATTTAACCAACTCTCTCCAAATTTAACAGTCTTAACGCATCAAAAAATCAGCTTTTGCTCAAATTTTAGGTTGTGTCATACGAAAATAACATACAGGTGTGTAGCAAAAATGATAAATCGTATGTAAATTGTCAATTTTGACAAACATTTTCAATAACATTTGAATACAAAAAGTGACATGTTATAAGACCGTGTAATAGCGCCTTTAGCCACATGAAACTACCTCTGTGTATAATACACTGCTACAACAACAATAAACTTCTACTTATGTACTTTGCCCTGCTGATTTGCTGCTGACACTTGAACATTTCTCAATTACGGGAACTGAACTATTACTAAAGTGGCAAAGACAGCAAGCTGTCAACCCATTCACGGCGCTTCATCACCCAAATCACTTTGCAAGTCATTTTGCAAACCCCAACAATCTACCGGAGAGTTAAAAAATTAAAAAGATATTAATTAAACAACAATTAAACAAACCGAATATAAACATGGTTTTCGGCAATGACTGGATGGATGCTGCCCACAGCACAGGAGTAAGTTAATTAACATAGAACTGTTAGTTTATATTAAAAATGCAAAATCATTCTACCCGTATTTCATTTCTTTCCTGTCCAGACAACAATTATGGCCGTGGAGTTTGATGGTGGCGTCGTTATTGGTGCTGATTCTCGTACTAGTACCGGGGTGTATGTGGCCAACAGAGTAACCGATAAATTGACCCGCATTACGGATAAAATCTATTGCTGTCGTAGTGGCTCAGCTGCCGATACCCAAGCTATTGCAGATATTGTGGCCTACTCATTAAATTATCATGAAAATCAAACTGGTGATGAACCTTTGGTAGCAGAGGCTGCTTCGGAGTTCCGCAACTATTGTTATAACTATAGAGATTCGTTGGTGGCTGGAATTATTGTTGCTGGCTGGGACAAAAAGCGTGGCGGTCAAGTTTACTCCATTCCCTTGGGTGGTATGCTAAAGCGGGAAGCTGTGACCATTGGCGGATCTGGTTCGAGTTATATTTACGGTTTTGTTAGGGAATTCTTTAAACCAAACATGAAGAAGGATGAATGCGTTGAATTCGTGAAAAAGGGTAAGTAGGCATTAGCCATTTGACCCCTTACAGATAGCGTTATGTGTAACGGTGGTTATCCCCTCTTAAACTTAATAAAAACTTCCCCCAAAGAGGTGGTGCATTACGGCACGCCGTTCGGATTCGGCTATAAAAAGTTGGTCCCTTATGAACATGAATCGGACCGCACTCATTGGTACTGGAGAAGTTTGCCCCTGTTTCTCAGTGGATGTTCATGGGCAAATTTGCATAATGAGAACTACTAAATTTCCCTTGAACATTCCATTAAGGAACAGGGGATACTTCTCCCATATCAATGAATGTAATCGGATCAAATCGGATCATTTAAACTCAATGATAAGGGGCTTCCTTTTTTATGCCGATTCTGAACAGCAACACTTCGTCGGCCTAATGATACCTTCTTCCATACCCCATTTTGTGCAATCGAGAAAAACGCATTTAAGTCAAAGTCTCAAATACTCAAAACTGGGCCGTAAAGGATGGTTTTTTACGTTATCATGTTCATGCATTTCGAAAGAATTTTTCCTTACATTTTAAACTTTTCCATAAAAAAAACGTATTGTTAGTTGTTTCGTTCCATATTTTATGTTCCGAATTAAATTCCGGTGGGCCGAACTTTGGAGACTCGGATATATGTCTAAGACCAAAGGTATTAAATCGGGAGATATGTCTTGTATCCCAATGGAGATCACATGTGGCAAGGATGTCCATGTGCAAAATCGGATAACAAATAAGCCTTTAATGGGTGAAAAATCTTTAATTGGTGCAACCTGGACCATATTTGGCAAGGCCATTAAGAGGTCTAATACATCTCATTGATCCAAATTGCGCCGAAATAGCGTAACAAATACGTCTGTTATAGACCCACGAATTTAAATTGGGATGTCGCCGTATATGGCAGATGTATTTAAAAATGGTCATGTCTGAACCATATTCATCACGAATGTCAAGGGGTCCAACACAGCTCGCATTTCTACATATCATAGAAATCGGGTGACAAATTCGCCATTTATAGGCTCAAGACACTAAATCGATAAATATTCAACAAGAATGTCGACGAGACTTATACAACCTGCGAATGGAAAAATATGAATTTGTGGCAAATTTCAGCTAAATATCTAAAATTTTAAAGGCTGCGGAAATGGTTATTTCTATCTGTTCCAAATGTAATTACAAAGAGGATATTCGGTGGTGGAGATAAAAAAAATTAAACCCAGTCAGATGCAAGTTGTATACAAGTCATTTAGACAAGTTTTAAAAATCACTTGATTTGATTTCAATAATAGAAAGCCTTCTCTTGGTAGATCCATTCTGGATAACACTTAATAAGATGATGTGATCAACTATATCCAAATGTGTTTAATGCTTGTCGACAACTGAAAGTATGCAATCGATTTCTTCTATTGGGTTGCCCAAAAAGTAATTGCGGATTTTTCATATAGTCGGCGTTGACAAATTTTTTCACAGCATGTGACTCTGTAATTGCATTCTTTCTTCTGTCAGTTATCAGCTGTTACTTTTAGCTTGCTTTAAAAAAAAGAGTGTAAAAAAAGTATATTTGATTAAAGTTCATTCTAAGCTTTATTAAAAATGCATTTACTTTCTTTTAAAAAATCCGCAAAAAATCCCAATGTATTAGAGTGGTCAGGCAAAAAAAATTTCTGAGTGACTGCTAATATTTTCAAGAAAGACTACAGAAATATTTGATTGTAGTAATGACAGCCGGTTGTACGTAACGGATTGACCCGATGATTTCCTTCATCGGCAAGTGCTGCCGCCTCAGTGTACCACACACTGCTACTACAACAACAACAACATTGTAGTACTGATTTTTTTGATTGCAATTTTATGGTAAACATGAATGCATGTAAATCGGTATATCCAATAACATTCATTCTGTGGGGCTTCTAGAATCAAAACTTTTTGTTATTTTCCTTTTTCATTGGTGTCAAACCCGTACCCGTCATTGGTTTCCACGTCGATTTTTCAAAAAATTTATTGAAAATTCTGAAAGTTCGTACCTTAAAACCCTGGAATCCTAACTCAAAAAAATCGAAAATGGCGTAGGGAACAAGATAGTATTAGGCCGACGACGATAAATTAGTCAGCATTAGTAAGATGATAACCACCGCCGAAAATGTTTCTGATTTGAGGCCCGGATTTGAACCCGGGCGTTCGGCATCATAAGCGGACATGATAACCTCTGCACCACGGGGTTTTCATTTATTTACATCAATACAACCTATATACAATATCCTTCCACGGGATAACTATAAGCACAACATAGGCTATAAACCCCTATAAAGCGCTTGTCGGATCTGTAGTACCTTTATTATAACAACCGAAAATAATCCTTCTTAGACTCCCACCTGCCATTGTAGATGATCTCAACCTACAATAACATATTCCCTTTTGACCTGGTAGGGTCCACAATAAGTCTCTGTATTCATGCTTTATATTTGGGTTGTCTTAGCGCCATTCTCCCTAATTCAAAGAAATTTGGATTAGACCTACAAATATCTCATGTTTAACAATACTTACAACATTTTTATGGCACAGGCCCTGCATACTTCATGCAAGTTTGGCCCATACTACACCACACTGGTATCGTTAAAACATTTTGGTTATTACTTAGCTAAAGATTAACTCGAAATTTTTATAATTATATTTTCAGCTGTGCGACATGCTATATATCACGATGGCAGTTCTGGTGGTGTTGTACGTATTGGAATCATCACTGAAGATGGCATTGAACGAAAACTTTTCTTTAATACAGAATCAGGAGAAGCTGTTGTTGTGGGTCAATAAGGAAATTAAAAAGTTTTTGCTTTAATATAGCCTCTAATTTTTGGTATCTTAAAACATTTTTAATATAAAATACATGGAATAAACTGAGAAGCATAAATGGAGCTTCAAAGAAGCTAACTACTCTCTACCATCAATTTTTTCTGAGGTAAATATTATTTATTTATTGAGATTCCATTGCAGAATATTATTATTTATATTTTTATATCTGGTAATGTAGAATAGGTATAGAAAGTTATGCCATTAATTGGCTGACAACAAGTGAAATGATTATGCAGAAACAGCATAGCTGAAAAAAGTAATGTAGGACAAAAGCGTTTGACTAGCTACGGTGTAGAGAGCTGCAAGGTAAAATGAGCTTTCTTTTTGGTAACAAAATGAGCTTGCAAAAAATGATTTCCGTTCCCATTGCACAAAAAATTTAACCTATGTGTGAAGAATTAATCTTACAGGTGCTTCGCATATGCTACTCAAGTCACTTGCCGGCAGCTCTTGTGGTGCTGACAAAGACACCTTCTTGGTTAAATACCCGCCAGTAGTGAACAATGCAACGCCAGTGTGGATTCACCAGCTAAGCGACACGCAGTGGATTAAGATTTATGAGCCGATTACAAATTGCAACCTTACTTCAGTTGCCATAGAAATTTAAATAAATATCCGCCAGAAGTGAAAAATCCAACGCCAGTGTGGATTCACTAGCTAAGCGACCCGCAGTGTATTAAGATTTATGAGTCGATTACAAATTGCAATCTTACTTCAGTTGAGTTGCTAATGGTCAAATTTGTCATTTGATTTGTGTATTAAAGTGCATACTTTTTTACAATTTACTTAGTAAGCTAGGTTAGGTTTGGTGGCATTCTGCCATCAGACTCACTAAGACATTTTCGTCCATTGCGATGCCAAAGGAATAGGAGATGCCTTCTTAAAAAAATTACTTAGTAGTTGAACGTTCAAAATACTTATATTAAATGAAACAGAATAAAATTTCCAATTATAGACTTAATTTTTATACCCTACACCACTACAGTGGTACAGGGTATTATAACTTAGTGCATTTGTTTGTAACACCCAGAAGGAAGAGAGATAGACTTATTGATTAACATACCGATCGACTCAGAATCACTTTCTGATTCGATTTAGCTATGCCCGTCTGTCTGTCTGTCCATGTTAATTTGTGTACGAACTACAGGTCGTAGTTTTCATCAGATCGTCTTCGAAATTGCTATAGGCATGTTTTTCGGCCGAGAGACGAAGCCTATTGAACTTGGAAAAAATCGGTTCAGGTTTAGATATAGCTCCCATATATATGTTCGTCCGATTTTCAGTAATAATGCAATAAAATGGTAATTTTTTAAACGATTCTCCAAATTTGGCAGCAAGTATTTTCATGAAAATCGGTTCAGATTTATATATAGCTCTCATATATATACATCGCCCGATTTTAACTTAGAGTCACAGCAAGCGCATTTATTGACCCATCTTTGCAAAGCGCTTTCCTCGTTATTTCATGATGTCATCTTCCAGTCACGCAACTATAATTTTGTTGTCATCCATAATCGACCCCTTAGACTTCCCAGTTCCCATGTGGACCATCATGAAAGACAACCAATAGAGACGTCAGGTTGAATATTTGTGATTCGGCGCTGAAAAACAAAGCTTATTTATCTAGCAGCGTATCAGGCGGGTCTAAATACCATACATGATGATGTTAGCGAAGGCGGTGAGCAAATACCAAATGAATACCATACTTGGACAACATCCACTGTACCTGGAGAAGTTAACCTTCTTACGGCAATCCAGAGTAATTCTGGCTTAACTATGTTTCGGTAGTTGACGACGCCCCAATTCTTTTTGCTACATTGTTTTCCTGTTGTAACCAGGGACCACATGACACGTTATCTGTTCATCGGTCCACCCCACCAGAGTTCCACACTAGGAAATCAACATACTGTTATCACGCTAGCATCAGTGCCTCAATCGCTTATTTGCTATGCTGCCAACAAATTTAGAAATTCGGTTCGTATCGTTGTAAAACACAATTTACATAATTTTCATTTAGTTTTTTATTCAAATAACAAATATTCTTAAAAATATCCATAAGTCTTACACTATTATGTAGCTCCGTTTGATTTCATAAAAAATCTGTATAAAAAAGGTCATATCTTTAAAAACTAAACTTACAAAGCAAAATATCACAAGTAACATTGTGTGTTTGTTATAACTTTGGCGAGACAGTGATAGTTATTGGTTTAACTCCACTAGTCCCATATGCAATCTTAGGCTGCCTACCCGCAGAAATAATTGAACACTGGGCGCTGGGTCTGCCAATAAATAACTAACCAACCGACTGACTGACTTAACAGCTAATAATACTTTAAGAGGTAGATAAACTTTAGTAAATTCATACTCCGCAATACAATTAACTAACAGTCATTTGGTCTGGACGTTGTTTTTGGCGAACTCAGACATTGTTGTCCTTCTTCTATGTCATCGGATGAAGGCATTTGTTGGTCCTCAGTAGCTGTACTTTGCAATCTTAAATGACGTTTCTCCTTCAAATATTTGTGATATTTGTAGCACATTTCGGGCGTCCACACGCATATCACAAACAGCAATAGAGCATTTTGTGCATGTAAACATAGGACATAGGAGTTTGTAAAGTCCCTAATCCAGCCAAGAACCTGGCCAACACTTATTACAAGAACTCCCTTGGCAATCATGTTAAGACCCAGACCGCCGGGCAATTTCTCCGGCCTAACATGACCCGATATCGTAAGGTTATTGTTTAGTACAGTGGCCGATTTGGTCATGCCTGTGAATATGGACATTACAACAATGCTAACAAAGTCCATGGATTCCGCCAGAGCTATTTGAAGAAAGAAATATCTATTATTTTGAAGGACTACATGTGTACTAAAATATTTTTGTAACAAACCTGCTCTTGAAATTAATAGGCCAACTGTTCCCAGTAGAAAAATAACACGATATGGTATTTTCAATTTATCTGTGATGCAGGGCAATAAAAGGCGGCAGATAATATCAGCGCCGGCCATTATAGACATACACGTGGCTGTTGTTTTTGTAGAATATCTAACAGAGTCCTGTAAAATCAAAAGGTAACACTTTTAGGGATGTTGAATTTTTGTTAGGAAGAAAAAGGTTTTTAAAATGGGTCATGAAATGTTTTTAATTAGTTGGCAATGTTTCTGAGTCGCAATTACATGCAGAAAATGAAAAAAAAAATGGCCCTTATTATTATGAGCATGTAACTAAGCCAGCGATCGAATTGCTGTGAGTTCTTAATAATCCAAAGTAACCCCAAAGAAATCTATTTCGTCAACTACGTGCAACTCACATAACATAAAAGCAACGATACATGTTGTTGTTGTAGCAGTGTGTTATACACTGAGGCGGCAGCCCTTGCCGATTAAGAACTCCATCGGGTCAATCAGTTGCGTACAACCATGGGGTTGACAACAAAAAACATATAATCTTTAATTGTTTTCCAGTCTATCCCCCTAACTTAGAGATCACGTCTGGTATCGTATCTACAGTTGGTATGTGCCAATCACGTGATCCTTGCTTTTTACTTTAATTGGTTATGACATAACATTTGTTCCTCGATCTTCTGTGCTCATTCTTAAATCTCTGACACCAAGTTTCAAGGTGTTTCACACCACTTGATCATTCCATTGGCCTTTTGTTCATCCTGGTTTGCGTGTTTGCCTTCAAAAAACTTCTTTGCTGAAGCTTTTTGATACGTCTAACTATGCTATCGTCGTCATACAGCTCGTGGTTCATACGACGCCTATATTCTCTCGCACATATTCTGATTAAATGCGCCCGTAGTCTTATGTGCCCGTATTGATACTAAAACAATACCGGACTTCTTCTGCCTATCCCTCAATATAAGCCTCTTATTTGTCAAGACTCGCATCTCCCCATATGACCTTCGTAGTTTCACTGTTCCACAGTGGTAGAAACACTTTCCTCGCTAATATCTTAAAGCTTCAAAATCACCCAGCTTGTCGACGCCAGTCTTCTGGACCTTACAGCCTAGTCGTCTGTAGTCTCATTCTCCTTTTTCCCTTATGTCCCGGCACCCAGATGATGCATTTAATGTCATGCTCAGAGAAGCATGGAGAACGAATTAACCTCCTTCCCACAATCCCAACCGAACTTATTGCTATTGCCCTTATTGTTGGATGGCAGAATTGGCGTATGGCAGAACAGGACCTGTTCTGCCATACGCCAATACCAGATTTCCATCAAACCAAAACTGGGCTTTCGGCAGCAGTATCTTATACCCAACCTTAAGTTCGATCTTAGGAACTCGATCCGAAACTTTTTCCAATCAAGTCAGGTTTCCTATCATCGCCTCGATAATCGAGCGTAGGTAGGACCTAATCCTATGTTCAAACCACTTGCCTATTTGGCTATAGTCTTACAGCTGCAGTGGCTTCCCTATATCTATTCTGTATGTCTATAAGTCGGACCTCCAGTGCCCTAGTGCAATCCCTCACCAACTGTATTAATTTTATGATCAACTAAAAATGCCACCAACATCAATAGAAGTGGTAACTGGTTGCAATGCAGTTGGAAATGATTCCTTTTTAATTACCTGTAAAAAGCTGGGGAAGATCATAGTGAAGTTTATGGTTGATGTATAAACCAAAGCCATGCCGATTATTATGCTCCAAAATATCGGATCTTTTAACAGCTCCAAGTCCATGGCCTCTACCAAACGTTGACACACTTTACTGCACAATGCAGTATCTTTATGATTGGTCTTCTCCATGCGTATGGTTGTTTGCTTGTAAACATTATCGTCATTGTTCTCACGAGACAAAAGAGCCACTTCCTGCGATTTTTGTTTATCCATTTGCATCTCATTAGCATTGTTACCAATTTTAATTTCCATAACAGAATCACTTGAGTTCACCTTGTTTTTGTTTGTGCCAGCAGCAGACGATGGTATTATTGTGAAATGCTTGCGGTTATTATGTTTGCCAGCAGCCGTTGAACCATTTGGTGTCAATGGTTTCAGCAACAGAGCACCAATGAGCTGTCGAAATAAGACCACAAAATGAGTAAATATTCATATCTAAAGATAGACAAATGATTTAATTAACTTACACCGACTAGAGAAAGTACAGACATGGCCAAAATGGCAACGCGGAAGCCATAGTGATCCAAAAAGAAGCGTACAACATGTGGTATGAAAACTTGACCGAGACCAGCTCCGGCCAGGGAAACACCCACAGCACGACCCCGTTTGGTGGTAAAGTATGAATTGATGGCCACAAATGTAGAGGGGGCTATCAGACCTAATCCCAAACCAACCTGCAAAAATGCAAAAAATGAATATTAATGACAGGAAATGTAGAAATGCATATTTTTCACAAGCCAACTTACAAATAAACTATAGCCCACTATAAAATGCCAACCCTCGGTGGCAAAGGAACACAAGCTAAGGCCAAAAGAAACCATTAAACAACCACATGCAGCCACATTTCGTGGTTTGAAACTTTTTATTGCCGGCCCTATGAACAGACCCGAAAAATTCAAAGCCAAACTGTTGAGGTTGGTAATAAGGGCAGCCGTAAATGTCTCTTGCTGCATTTCTCTTAGCTGTGATCCAAAGAGCAAACCGAAAACTGATAAAATCGACTGATTGGTCATCTGCAATATGAAAAAAGCATAGTAAAATTAGCAATTTGTAAAAAAGCCACTTTTTGAGATACTTACATTTATCAAAGCCACAGCTGCTACAATGACCCAACCCCAGCCGCCATCTGGGGGTATAGGAACTGAAGAGGTAGTATCCATTTTTTCTTAAATATTTTAATTTCTTCTACAGTCTGCTGGAAAGGAAGAAGAAAAGAAACATTAAATACTATCTAGAAAATATGTAAAATGAGAAACGGTTTTAAGATTCTTACAAGAATACCGGAATAACGTTTGGGTGTGATGTAATACCCTATTTATGTACTAAAACTGTTTGAGCCTTCGACTGTCTAATCGGGTACTTTCTCTGACTATGTAACTTATTTATGCCCTTTTTTGATTTGACCCATCATGTTTTCCTATGCCCATTCCAAGCTTGATCAGAATTAAACTATTGTCTGTAAACCCATAAACTATCTTCCAATTAAACTTCTGATTTAAGGTTCACCCAGTTAAGCTCTTATTTAGTAGTAAGGCCATTGGAGAAAGTCCCGCCAGTAACAACAGTTTATCAATGATCGTTTTAGTAGATATTTACAATGTTAGCAACAACAACAGTCAAATTTTAATTTTGTTTATGGCAATATATTGCAATCAATTTAATATGAAAGCTCATATGTCTTAATGTAGTCTTTTGATAAGCCCATATATCTGTCCAGTTAAGTTTTTGTGTATTTAATATGATGTGAAAGCAAGACGTATGTCATGTTATCGCATATTTCCATCGAATAGAATTCTAAATAGATGCGTAAAAGTCACATATCAGTACAGCTTATGATAAACTGCATTGATAAGTGTATCAAAGTGAAGCAATTTTGACAAAATGCATGATTGAAGCCGAATTTTAGATCTCAATTAAACCAAAAATAATGGATTGTAAAGCTCTTCCTTCCATCGCCATAAAGTGTTAGAAAAATGTTTGATAAAATTTCGACGAAAACCAATTAAAAAAAAGATAAGAAACTGTTGTCGCCTCCTCAGCAATCGCGATGTTAACTGGTTTTTCAAATGTCAAGTGCTTGCCACAAACTCCCATTCTATCACTGGGAGTTTTAGTTTAATGATAGAACAATGTAGAACACCTTTATGCATAAGTTGAACATGAGTTAAACCAAAACCATGAAAAAACCAAAATATTTGAAATTTGCCCATGAAGGATCAGAGGACAAACTGCTCACATATCATATGAGTTCTGTCCGATTCAAGTTTTAACTCAATGATAAGCGACCTCCTTTTAATAGCCGAGTCCGAACGGCGTGCCGCACAGCGACACCTCTTTGGGCAGAAGTTTTTACATAGCGTAGTACCTTGCAAATGACGCCAGCATCTGGGGGGCATAACCACCGCGGAACAAATTTGTTTTGTAATATTCGAGCCAGGATTCGAACCCAGGCGTTCAGCGTCATAGGCGGACATGCTAACCTTTCCGCTTAAGTAGCCTGCGAGACCGAACGGCGGACTCTTTGTGGAGAAGTTTTTACAAATGGTACAGTACCTCACAAAGGTCACCAGCATTAGCAGGGGATAACCTCCGCTTAAAAATTTTCTGGATGTTCTCGCCAGGATTCGAGCCCAGGCTTTCAGCGCCATGGGCTGTATCAAGCGGAGAGTCTCAGTGAGAGGCTGGGCTCCACCGGCTCTTGCATTAATACTAAGTGCCTATGATGCTGGATATGACAAGGCGAGTTATTGGCGCCTTTAAATGGCTAATTGCCACCATGTTCCCGCGGCGATCGATCCTTTGGACCAAAACGAGCTTGCCACCTCCACATGAAAATGTGGCTACAACAACAACAAATGGTTATCCCCAAGGAGCATTAGTAGGGGATAACCACCGCTGAAAATTGTTTTTCATGTTTTCGCCAGGATTCGAATCCAGACGTTCAGCGTCGTAGCGGGACATGTTAACCTCTGCTCTACGGTGGCCTCTGGTGAACATGCTAATTTATTATGAGCCATGGTTGACACAATTTCAACATCAATCCCATAACAGCCGGTTGTACGTAACGGATTGGTCCGGTAAAGTCCTTCATCGGCAAGGGCTGCCGCCTCAGTGTACAACACACTGCTACAACAACAAGAACTATTGGGTTGCCGAAAAAGTAATTGCGGATTTTTTAAAAGAAAGTAAATGCATTTTTAATAAAACTTAGAATGAACTTTAATCAAATATACTTTTTTTACACTTTTTTTCTAAAGCAAGCTAAAAGTTGCAGCTGATAACTGACAGAAGGAAGAATGCAATTACAGAGTCACAAGCTGTGAAAAAATTTGTCAACGCCGACTATATGAAAAATCCGCAATTACATTTTGGGCAACCCAATATTTCAACATTTCTTGTTTGTAGTGATGATCCTACTTGGAAATTAACATACACTTGGTTTTAGTTTACATCTTTCCGAAAAATTAAGAAAATTAATTTCTGATTACTAAAATATTGAACATTAACGTTTTGTTTAAGTACAACTGCACCTAAACAAAAATCGTAGGCGAAATGGTAGGTGGCATTTGATGAATCTGAACTATTTTTATCAAAAGATTAACTATTATTTTTGAAAGCAGATGTAGTCTATTTTGAATATTACCCAAGAAAAATTAAAAAAAAAGAAACAGGCCATCATTTGACAATAGTTTTATTTTTATATATAATATTTACAGATAGCACAAGCACACACCCACAACTATTCATACATTGTGTATAGATGAATCCATTATTTTTTGGTACTTACGAACACGTTTACAATTTGTTTTCAAATTGCTTAGCTCATTTAAAAAAAAAAAAGTGCTCAGTTCAACGTGTGAATATGTATTATGTCTTATCTTAAAAGTTTATTGCTAAAGAACCATGAAGCCATGTAATGTTAGATAAAACTATCACCAAAATATTTGCGAAAGGTAATGAAATTATTCGCAGATTAAAAAGAACACATTTTCCAACACAGCACAGAGCACAGAAAACTGCTTTCTTAGCGTTTCTGTGATTTTATTTATATATTGTCCAATATATAATATGCATAAGAAAAATAAAATGACGCAGCAATCATTATTTTTCGCGAGGTATTTCTACTAGAAGGCCATCTATTGTGTATTTAAAACATTAGATTGGTGTGCAATGTAATTTTTATTCGATTCGCAAGGGACAGCTGAAATGGGCGCTTAGATTACAGCAATGATTTCAAAACACATATAAACAATTTCCACCACAGTTTAAATAACCACCACCATAGAACGGGTGCTATACTTTAAGAATTGCTGTTGTTTCCGACAAATAGCTGAGACGATAATAGGGATCGATATTGAAACAAGAATTCCAAAGATGCAGGGCATTGATGTGAGGAAACCCACCACAACAGGTATGTGTCTGTCTGCATTGGTCTTCCAGAAATCGAGTTCTTTTTTTGTCTGTGTATACAAAACACGGTCCATCGGGCGAAGATTCGAGCGATATCGGTATACGTGAGCTCGTATAGATATAGAATCTGCGATTGTTAACGTGATCAAAGGTATTAAAATGGCTATTGGGGCCATAACAATCGAGGCGGTAGTCATAGATCGTTCAGGATCGTGCTTCGTGCGAGTATGACACAAAGCTCAGTCCCTGTTCCTGTGGCGATCGGTCCTTTGGACCGGAACGAACTTGCTCACCCAAAGGAACTTGACGAGGATCGCCACCTCCACATGAAAATGTGGTTACAACAACAATGCTCAGTATTTGGTTGCCGGGCCACAGTGGAGCAGTATATGGCAGAGATTTGGGCGGCTTTTTCGGGGGTGGAGTGGCCACCCAGATACTTAGCCCTGAAAGTAAAAATCAGATTCGTGCCCTAATCTCAAATAGATTTTATTTGAGACCCATAATAACTTGGTCAGTAAACAAGTCCCGTTTGGTGTGTATTTTGGGAGAGTAGCGGCCCTTCAAACACATGGCCCCACAATTGGTTGCCACATTCTTTCTCTATTTTTAAATACCTTTCATTTGAGTCTCATGTTGTAGTAATTGGTCTATATATCCCTAGGTACACCACCCACCAATTTTGGATACCAAATTTTGGTTTTCGCTTGAATTGGAGCACTTCTTATGTCAATGCCCAGCTTAAGCAAGTGAAAGGTTTCAACGTTTCGGATCGGATATTATACCGGACTTGAACCAACTCAAGGGCATAGAATTAAAGAGGATGAAGAAATATGTGAAAAGCACAGTAGACTTGTTATAGATGACTTAGATTGTATGTCCGCAAGTACATGGGGCTGTTAAATCTTCAATCTAATATTTTTTGAAGCCGAGAATTGTTCCTATTTATTTTTATCTTTCTTTTATTTTAACTAATCATTATTTAATTGAAGTTTAAACTCAGGTTAGGTTAGACTTAAGTGGCAATCTGCCATCAGACTCACTTAGACGTTTTCGTCCATTGTGATACCACAGGAACAAAAGAAGGAAGATGCCTTCTTGTTCCTACCGTTGAACCATCCAAAACGCTTTAAAAAGCCCAATAACTTGCAAATGTTCACATTCGCTAAGTTAAACAGGTTCTCAAAGAAATGAGAACCTAAAGTAGAACTCCTTCTAACTGCTAGTGCGGGACACACACACACGGAAGGTGTTCCATAGTCTCTTCGATGTCCCTACAACTTCTGCTAAAGTCGTTGCCAGCATGTTTTCCTATTAGACAGTGACCTGTCATGACGGACACAATGACTGAGACGTATGTTCTAGCCAGTGACAGCAAAGCAGTAGACCTCTTCAAGTCTAGATTAGGCCACATAGTTTTGGAATGCTCACAGCCCCTCTTTGTGACCATCTATTATTCGGGCCTGGTCCTGAAAACTTAGCTTACATGTCGCTAGAGGCATACCCACAGATTCCACTGTTCCTGGAATATAAAGGTTAGTTCCTAGTCTCACAAGCTCATCCGCTTTACAATTTCCTGGGCACCCAGAACAGGTGAATTTTGAACTGTTCAGTCATCTCGTTGAGAGATCTGCGGTTGTCGAGGGCGGTTTTCGTGTTCAGAAATACGTTCTCCAGGGATTTGATGACTGTCTGAGAAGATATTTATGCCAATCGTCGTAATGTCATTATATCTTAGCCATTCCACCACTTCCTTAATTGCAAGGATCTCTGCTTGATACACACTGCAGTGGTCGGGTAACCTTTTCGATATGACTCAGGTTAATAAGTATAGATTGTTGACTTTAAATATTTCAAAAGAAATAAAATAAAAATAAATTATTTAACCGGCACACTTTTACTTCTTACATCACCATTAGCCTAAAGTTTTGTTCTTACCACGGACAAAGAAACACATCTTCTTTGATATGCAAGAAATTTCCTACATTCCTTAATGGTACTGTGCTATTTTTGTCTATGTGTTTTTAAAATTAAATTAATTCCTGGTTACAAAGGTTGACAAACCGCCTATAAAAAATTACTTGCTCAAATATGAGAAAATCTCATTTGTTGCCAGCTTGATTCAAGGGTGGCTCGATTTGCTTTTTTTTGCTTTTAAAATATGTACCTATCGTACATATTTATACTTCTTGTATGGGTAAATGCAAGGTGTTTTGAACAACAATGGTCTATTGAATTAATTTAAAGAAAATCGCTTTGTTCTACTAAATACATATTTGAACTTTAATATATTTTTAAGTTTGAAAGGTGCGTTAGATACTACACATGTCGATTTTTGTACCTAAATCCTTTACTTTGTTTAATATATTCCATGGGTTGTGGTAATAAACCTTCCGCCCAGGGTTTTTGGGAGCTCCAAGTAAACTCCAAAACACATCTTATTGCAAACAAGTGGAAGCGCTTCCAAGCGAACCTTATAGATCCCTCCACCTTCAAGAAGTTGTTGTAGCCACATTTGCATGAGCATCATAGGAACTTGGTATTTAAGAAAGAGCCGGTGCCACCCGGACTCTCGCTGAGACTCTCCACTCGATATTGCTGATTGTCCGCGACTGCAGATGGAGCATTCCACTATACGCAACCTGCGGACGCGCCTCTCCCAGCTCCCTCTCTCTGCAGCTCCCAGCAAAGCTTCCTGTGATAACGAATAACAACACACAGAATGGAGGTCAAAGTTCCAACCTGTGCGATGCTCATAGTTATCCCGTGCCTAAACATGGACCGATTTGACACATTTGTATTTCCAGCTGACCTACATCAATAAGAAGTTGGTATTTGTGAAAGAAATTCAAGCGTTCTTTCGAAAAGGCAAATGGACGGACGAACATCGCAGGGACATCATCAACAGGATAAAATATGAGGTCTCTGTTTTCACAGCAGCTACAAAAAGTTGTCCCTAAAAAACTCAAGACTCTTTGTATTGATTTGGTATGACTTAAAAAAAAAAAAACAAAGGTAAATACATACCTACAGTAAATCTTGTACTTGAGAATTCATAGGGCTACAAACAAAAATCCGTTGTGAACAAAACATAAGAAACGTGTTCTTCATGAATGTAAGGGTCGCACCAGACTAATACACATACATTGTATCTCGCTTTGTAAGATATACATACATACATATAGACATCACATAATGTATGTATGTAAATACTTAATATTTTACGTACAAATATATGTGTATATGTGGCCAAATCAACATACTGGACGGAAGCTATAGTACGTTGAATTTTTTGACATTCGTACTATCGCAACTTTTGGGTGCTCTGCTCTTTTGTCCACGAATATTCAATGTAAGCGGCCCTTTGTTGTATTATTTTTTGTTGTAATCTGATTAATAAGAACCGATAGGGCAAAAAAACGTAAACAACACAGATGTGCACACAACACCACCAACAATCCCCCGACACTAGCGAAAAGATGGCACTTTCCTCAATCGTATTATCAACAATTTAAATTTTTATTATTAAATAAATACTTACAAATGATTTTGATTTAAGTTATTTATTCATATATTAATCATTACATAATAGCAACAGCTTATGAAAGTATATTCTATATGTTTATTAAAAAAAAAAGAAATTCACAATTCAAAAATCGAGACTAAATTTCGACACAAACTTTCTTCACACTTGTCTCTTTAGGCTTGCTATTTTTTTTTTTTTTTTTTTTTTTTTTTTTTTTTTTTGGACTTTAATCGAAATGGCAGAGTACGACTCTATATGCCAGGTTGTACTTCCGAAGTTGGTGTCCCCACCAACTGTAAATTAAAACACGTGTATTAAAAATACAGAATTAAAACCAATGTACAGTTATAACTGTACTGTGTATAACGATGACTAAGCATCGAATCCCGAAGCGTCCGCTTCAGACGAATTCTAAATGCAAAGTGTAGGCTTGCTATTCAGAACTGAAAATAAAAACAAACACGAACTTTTGAGAGGTGCCTTTATTTGACTATTTGCCAGTCTGCAAATTCCCCACTTCCATCAGCAGCTTTGCAAACTTTCATCTGTAGAGCACAATTAAAATTGTTGGCGACAACAGGTCAAAAATTATTTTGCCATAATTTTTTCTTTGCCTGAGCGTATCGATTTTACCGTTATTTGTGCACCTATTCCATTTTAGTACTTTATAACAGCAATGGATACTCACAAATAATGGTCTTTGCTTAAATATAAGCGTATAAAAACACAAGTCCGTGGACTTAGACATAATAACAATGTTTTTTTTGAATACCCTACAGTACAGTGCACCAAAAATTTTATGAAAATTACATTTATCAAGTACAACCATGTTCTGGATAAATTACCATTGCAGGCTTATGCAGAACATCTGTCTTCAGGATTGCCATGATATGTTTTTCACAAATAAGTGTAACCACCTCTTAAGAAATTTTAATTGACCACTTTTAAATTTTGCAAATATTTGCACTTTTTCGTCGTATGGTTTTGACACTTGCCAATCGGTGCTACCACCTGATGTCTAACAAGCAGACTTGCACTGGAGACATTTTTTGCCTTTTATTTTCGTCCTTCAAGCTTGTTTATTCGTTATTAAAATAAAACACAACAAATGTGCAAATATATTCGTATGCTCATCACTACTATAGCAGAATGTTGCTGTTGTAGTAGTACGTTATATACTGAGGCGGCAGTCAAAGTACCCTAAAGGGTACTACTATACAGTGCATCAGTAACTATCCACTTCAACCAAGTTATATTCATTTACAGGTAGTGGCAGTTCCCCAACAACAAAATATTAAGCACACTAGCTGTCAAAATCAGTGATTAGTGCAACTAATTTTGAGTATGTTACTAGTTCGCGCCATTTTTCGTTGTTTGTGTGTGTTGTGGTTCTTAACTATAATACACACACAAAACAAACAAATCTCGTTGAAAGATAGTGCACTTCGCGAGAAAAAAATTTACTCAGCTAACTGTTAATTATTTATTCTATCCAGGCAAATGAAAGTTATTTAATTTCACCTTTTGTCCAATTTGTTTGTAACGTTTGTAATTTAAATTTATATTCAGGTTAAATTTAACTTTGATTCGGCTAACAATTTTTTTGTTATTTGCTAAAACGTCATTTTAATGGCCTTATGATTAGTGTAAATAAATAAGCATGAAGAGATAAGTACCTCTAGATTTATTTAGTATTTTTTTATTTATTAATCGCTTTTCGCTTGTTTACCGATTGTGTTTTCTTTGGGTGGTGAATTAGTGCTGGGATTTGTGTACACCGTGTCGTGCTTTACGAAGTTACCGACATTCAAATATGTTGGACGATTTTTGCGGATAAATATAAATTTCTCGACAAACCACATTATTAACAGTCGATAATGACGTGTTATCTACCATATGCAAAAGTGGAATTTTTAGATATCGTCTTTCACTCCCATAAATACTTGCTTTATAAAGTCATTTGATTTACTATTAACTTTTTTTATTATTGGCCTTCTTAGATATAGAATTTGGATAGATATAAGTGTTTTGGTTTGTTACATATACAATTATGTCAAACCTAAATCGATATCAGTTCACAAAAACATCTACGGGGAGAGAATTCAATTCAGTATATCCCAAACCTAAATTTTGAAAAAAATGTCAAGTCAACAAGTGACCCTCCCCTTTTACTTTTCAATTTAAATGTTCTTTAAATTATGTTGATTATAATATACTTGTTTGTTTTTTAACTCTTGTTCTAGTTGTATGCCATGCCAAAAACGTGTTATCTCGTTATCACTTTCTGTTTGTACATCTGTAATATATACTTTTTCATTCATTTTCAAATAGGTCAATTTCTAGAAATATCGAGAATGTGTGTTAAAATGCCAACTGCGAAATCATTCTGTACTGGCGACCCTCAGTGATCCTCAATAAAATAAAACACCATTGCCTTATAAACAAACAATTATGGGAAAATGTTCTAGTGTTCGAATAAAAAACACATCTGAAATACCAGATAATACCGGATTGGTGTTTTCGAAAACAATTCCGATAGGTGTCACAAAGTCAAATTCTACACTCGAGGGGATTTTAGGAAAAAAACCAACGTGTATGAAAATTGACAAAAATCATATATGTTTTTACACATACGTACGCGTCTAAGTACAATCATTTATATGTTTTGCTAGACAAACAGACAATAAATTTATTTCAGAATAGGTATATAAATACAAAATAATTCGTAATCAGCTGATAAGAGGAGGAATTAAGACAAATGCTGCGCAACTGGTTTAAACCAGTGCTATTGAAGAGCCTTCGACTTCGCCTCTTAAGGCAGTATTTTTTTTATAATTATTTTTTAAAATAAAACTGATCGATCGGCCAAAACAATGATTCTGCTTAAACATGCCGCTAATCACACTCTTATATGAATGCATGCTTGATCGTATGCATGCAGTATTGGATTTATTGATAACGGTCATTTGGGGTTAATGCGATTTTCAATGTGTTCGATCTGTTGGCTGTGGTTCTCTCCACGGATTGCTCATGCCTGCATCAATAACACTGGACGACGACGATTAATAGGAACTCTGCTCCAATGAAGTGAAGTCAACGCTGGCTTTACGACGGTTCACAGATTAGTATCTTACCGATATTGCGCTTAGATACGACTACATTAGGGTTATACGTCTTCGGTTTAGTAAACTCTAGATTAAGCTTCAATTATACTTCAATCCTTAATAACATGGTACCCATAATAACTACAAATGATTTGTTGTCGTCTTGTGTAAACCAATCCGTTACGGCTCATCATTGAACGTACAGAGTCGGCAAAAGTATTACTATTTGTGTATAAAAGCGTCCATATACATATATATTTAATTGTCAGATGTGTTTTTATTTATGGCGAGCGAAGTAATCTTTAATCCAGTTTTTAAAACCGGTTTTAACTGCCTCTTGAAACCAGTTTTTTGAATTTTGAACTTTTAAATGAATTTCTGTTACAAAAATATATTGCCTGGAACATTGTAATGAAAAGGGAAAATGGGACGCTAGCTATACGAAAAGCGATGTTTCATCAAATATATACAGATAAAACAACCACTATCTGGAAGGTCATAATGTAACACACAAGGAAAGTATATTTCATTAAAATAAAAATTTTAACAAGAATTTTTTTAATATATTGTTGTATGCCCGACCCTATTTTCCACTTTTGGCGTTTTCAACACACAAGAATCCTGATAGGTAAGCACGCTTTATAAACGATTTGTCGCGTCTGGGTTCTAATCCCCTAAACGCCTAACTCGTGCTAGAGCAATTTTTGAGACTTTCGGCTATATGAACTTTCCGAATGGGATGATTAGGTTAGGCTTAATCCGCTTAAGAATCACTTATAAATTTTAGTACACTGTAATACAACAGGAACAGGTCAAGATACTCCTAGTTCCTACCGTTAAAACAGGTAGTTCGCTTTGAAAAGCTTAACAACTTGGAAGAGTTCACATCTGCTAATTCAGACAAGCCCTTAACGAAATAAGAAGCTAAAGTTGAACTTTTGTGAAAGTATAGAACACTTGACTTCTTCGCAACTTTAGCTGAAATCAATAACTTCAGCCTTTGGTCTATCCGCATGATTTCCAATTAGGCAGTGAAATACCATGTCGTACACGATGGTTGAAACTTATGTTCTAGCACAGTTGTGGACCTCTTCTAGTTTATATTGGGCCACATAAACTTAGACCGTCCATTTCGTGACCACCTCTTACCTGTTGATATTCTGGCCTTATAACGAAGAATTAGCTTACATATCGCTAGGGGCATGCCCACAGATTCCAGTTCCCCTGGAATGTGTAAAATAGTTCCTAGAGATTACCCAGGTTCTCTGTGGCCCGGCACACAGAACGGTTGAAATGTTCAGCCATCTCGTTTAGAGATCGGTGACAGTCAAGTTGGCGTTTAAATTTAGAAATGCGTTCTCCAGAGATTTAGTGGCTGCCAACCGCCGTTAATACATTACACAATGATAAAACAGTGTCCGTAGCCACTCTTAGACCAAAGAAAAAACACCCCAACCTCACAGCAGTGATTGCAGCATAGATTTTCACTATTGTAGAGTCCTTCTTATCATCTGTGTCATGGTAAGTCTCCCAACGCAACCCCGCGCTTCAGAGAAAGCAGTGCCACAACTCTTCCGGCGTGGACGATTTATGAATACTGCAGTTCTCCGATTGTCATCACCCTCATCCAATCTACCAGTTGATTGAACAATTGCCATGGCAGTCTATTGGTCTTCCAAGTATGGATTCGGGGTCTAAAGGATTCTTCGGTATCCATACGTGTGCTATTGTTTGAGAAGAAATGTCTTGCTTCATGATTAATCCTAGGCTAAATTTCAACAATCGTTTGTGGAGCGCGTATGACTTCACATCAAATTTTCACATTTTCTTATGTCTCTAAAAGCTGTCATTAGTGACGTTAGTAAAGATTCTTGGAACCACAATACTTTCTTTTGTTTTTGTTCTCTTGGGCATGAGAAGTTTACAATATAACCTCAGTATTTGGATAGGTTGGGTTGAAAAGTGGGTGCAGATATTAATCCGTCCCATGCCACTATAGACATACACCTAAGCCAGTAATCGGCATGTTGTGCGCTCTAAAACATAAAGTAATCTCTAAAAAGAATATTTTAAGTTAGGAATTCCGTGCTACTTACAAAATTCCTAATTGTTTTCAATACCACCTAAGTGCCGGTATATGTTAGACGCAAAAGCCGGGCAATGACAAAGGAAATGCTCCAACGTCTCATCATCTTCCCCACATGCTTTCACTTGGCGCACCGATTTTACATAAGTGAGCTCGTAGTCCTATGTGTCCCGTTATGATACTAAGAGCTATAATAACCTCCTTCTTGCTTCCTTTCAGTAATAGCCTCGTCTTCTCACGATCTGTATACCCCCATAGGATTTTCGCCGTCCTACCGACCGTTTCGCTTCTCCACAATGTTGCATGCGCATTCGTCGCTCACTCCCTTAACTCGGACTGCGTCGACCCTAAAGGCTTCCGGTTAACCAAGTTTATTGATGGCAGTCCTCTTGCCTTCACCGCCCAATCGTCTGCCCTTTCATTTCCTCTTACTCCATTATGGCCCGGCACTCAAACAATGCGGATTTTGCCATCCTCAAAGAAGGCGTTAATCTCCTTCTTACACTGTAAGACTGTTCGTGACCTTACCGTCCTGGTTGTTATTGCCCTTATGGCAATTTTACTGTCGGTAAAGATGTTCACACTCGACGTCCTCGCGTTAGCACCACACCACTTCAGGCATTCCGTTATCGCCCGGATCTCCGTCTGCAGGACCGTATTATGGTCAAACAGTCTAAAACAGATCTCAGTCCCTGGGTTATCAATGTAAACCCCCAGGCTCACTCTGTCCTCTAGCTTTGATCCATCCGTGTAACATGGTCTTCCAGATGGCAATACTAGGGTTCCGTCAATTTAAGACTACGCCAAAGGCAGCAGTGCCTCACACTCTACTTCAAGGTTCATCTCAGGTATCCGATCGGAAACCTCTTCCCTTCCTTTCAGGTTTCCTATCGTCGCCTCGATTATACCGCGATGGTATGAGTTGCTACCATCCTCAATTTATTCTCCCATCGCCTTAAGTCTCATAGTCTTTTGGATAACTTCTGTACCGTTTAGGACAAAAACCATCCGGGAAAGCCTGGCCACATACTATTCCCCAAGCCCAATTAATGGGATATTTCTTCTCACAACTAACTTCAGAACTAGGCGGCGTTTATTTTTTTCATTCATACTTTGTCATCGACATAGACCTCTGCTTACCAACTACCTCACAAGTTGAGGCTTCTGTAGCATACAACATGGTACAACCTGATAAAACGACGCACACAAACTATCGAGCCCTAGATTTGACGTTGCATTGGAAACAGACCATCAGCCGCTAACAGGATAAAATGATTGAAGCTAACCTTGAATGGCTGTAAAAATTTACCTACATATTACGATTTGCAGGTTTCATCACCGAATTATTACGATTTGCAGGTTTCATCACGGTTTCAATCACGAAATTAATTGGCCCAATTGATTTTTTAAATGAAACTGCTTCAATCACGATAAATGATATGAATGATAATTGATATCACGAAATGATAATATCAATCACAGTTTTCAATTACAAAAAATGCATATTCAATTAAAAAAATAATTGAAAATGTTTGAAATTTCCAATTAATGTTTAATTGATCCAATTAAAACATTTATTGAAATTTTCGAAATATTCAATTATGTTTTTTAAAAGTTTAAGTTAAGTTTTAAGTTTAAAAATATTCAAATATTAAAATTTTAGCGAAAAGCGCGCTGTATAGGACGAACCTCTATGCAACATCGTCCACATATGTAAAACTTCTGGAACACGAATTTTCGGTTTATGTTTGGGCCCATGATCAATCCTTAGAAACAAAACACCTCCAGGCGTTTTTCCAAAAATGAAACGGAAAATTTTGTTTTCTCAATTATAAAAGAAAGAGTAGCTAGGCAGTAACTTTATGAATTAAATGCTTGGGGACTTCCCCAACCCAACAGAAAAACATTTATCTAGAATATGTTATAATTAGATCATTGCTAAAGGAGCCGTTATGTCATTAATATGCATCGAACGTGTAAATTTTGCACACTAACTCCCTATTGATGTAGGTCGTTGGGGATTCCAAATGGGCCATGTCGGGTCAGATTTCGATATAGCTCTCATATGAAGTGCTCCTTCGACTTGACGTTTCGAGCCCCTGGAAGCCACATTGGATGCCATCGTAGCGCAGAGGTTAGCATGTCCACCTATAATGCTGAACGCCTGGGTTCGAATCTTGTCGCGAACATCAGAAAAATAATTTTTCAACGGTGGTTATCCCCTTCTTAGCTGCGACATTTGTGAGGTACTATGCCATTTAGAAACTTCCCCCAAAGAGGTATCGCACTTCGGCACGCCGTTCGGACTCGGCTATAAAAAGGAGGTCTCTTGTCATTGAGCTTAAACTAGAATAGGACAACACTGATTGATATGTGAGAAATTTGTCCCTGTTCCTAAATGGAATGTTCATGGGCAAATTTGCATTTTGGAAGCCATAATTGTTGTCCGATTTGGCTGAAAATTTTCACATATGTAGTATTCTGGTATGACTTTCAACAACCGTGCCAATAGGTCTATAACCTGATATAGCTCTCATATAAACCGATCTCCTTATTTGACATCTTTGGACTGTGGAAGGCGGAATTTTTATCCGCTTAGCTTGAAATTTTGCCCGTAGTATTCTGTTACGACTTCCAACATTCATGGAAAGTATGGTCTAAATCATGAGTCCCTGAAAGCCGCAATTTTCATCCGATTTAATTGAGATTTTGCTCTTAGTGTTTTGTTATGACTTAGAATATTCATAGCAAGTACAGTCCAAACCAGTTGATGATCTAATGTTCACATAATCTTCTAAGGCTTTTAGAGGCTTCAGTTTTTGCCTGGTTTGCCAGGAATTTGGTACGTTGAGTAAAGTAATGCTCTTCAACTAATTTAATTTTGTGTACATTATAAACAGAATCCATGGTGATAGGTTCCCAAGATTCGGGTCGGATTAGCACGTTTTTATTAGTTTTTAAATATTTACTATTGAAATATAGTCAACGCAACAAAATTGTTTGTACTCACATTTGTTCCGCTCCTCGACAATTTTCGAAACTTATTACTGTTTGTTTTGCACTTTATATTTAGTTTATGTTTTATTATGGGCAATATTTTCTTTATTTTTATATTGCAGGTGTTGTCTTAGAACGAGGAATTTTTACAATTGACAAAAATAACACTGTCAGCAATGCTGCGAGAATACAAAAGGCGCGCTTTTTAATCACTGGACAATCAAAATCATTCTAAAGCAGCACCCTAGATGTGTGCTCGTATTTAAAGCCCGCCGAGTTAAAAGAACGTTCTTAGAGAAACAAACAATTCGGTTTGAGTCGTTAGTTAATGAGTTTTTTTTTCCATGCGTTCCGTATAAATTTGAGTTGATGTTAAAAATAATCAGTCAGCTTTTGATTCTGACGAAATTATTTCTTAACTAGGGATGTCTTTTATAGTGATCACAGCAGTACAGCAATTGCGATGTTGGGACGCTTGTCTGTTGAGATAGCGGTAACTTAATTGCAAAGCAAAACTAGGTTAGTTATTTACACCGCTACGCATGGGCAAATTCATATGTAAACTTTTTATTCCTGGATACGATCAAGGCAGAAGGAAACAATTTCACATGTGCTTTACCTTTGTCCTCTCCTTTTTCACCACACTACTTGTCACTATAAGTGTTTACCCAAATTAGTCTTCAGAATTTCAAAAATTCTTATGTTCACCACTATTTCAAAAGCTAAACAGAAAATGGCGCCTGGAAATATGCTTTAATCTATATAAAGAAAAAAAAAATGTAAGTGTACATGGTTAATGTCTTTGCTATAGACAGCTATTTAGGACTTTATCTTCAAGTCGGTAGTGCTGGCCACAGTTATTGATTTGATCTAATTATTGTTTGATTTTATTGACAAGTTTTTGCAAAAATAATATGCATTGACGTTAGCACAGAAGCTAGCAACGATAGAGGAACTTGATGTACGTCCAGGTACAACCAAGGGATACCGGGGCCCCCTAAGGGATACACCAGTCTTCGATAATTTATTGGAAATGGTGAAAAAAGCGAAACTTGGGCAGGAGTTTGACCAAAAAAAAGACCCAAGAAGCCCTGGCGGAAGTTGTAAAATTTCAAAAGAGCGTCCTGCAGCTTACACAAGAAACCCGGCTCTATAAAAAAGCGCTGCAGAGTTTATGTGAGAAAAGCGTCGATGTTTCGAACGTATCACAAGGCGCGCGCATATTTGCTACTACCATTTTCAAACCACAAAATATAGCCAGGAGAAAAAAGAGTTTTTCTTGAATTTCCACCTCAAATGATCAAAGTCCATGGATTATTTAGGAGAAGAAGAAGATTTAGAGCTCCCTTGCCAGCGCACATTGCGTAGATGGATCCCCGTGAAACATTTGAAGCCCAGAATTCACCCCATTGGTACAAGGCCTAAAGGAGTTGGCGGCCAAGATTGCGGAGAGGGGCCGCTATGCAATGCTGCTGTTCGATGAAATGGCATTGAGGAGCGAAGTGTCGTACAACAATCAGCTGGACTTGTACGAGGGGTTGGAGGACGATGGCCGAGGCAATCGGCCAACACAAATTGCCAAATAGGTCCTGGTGATCATGATGAAAGGCGCTTTTAAAGCATGAAAATTTACCTTTAGTTTCTATTTCTACGCCGCTAAGCTCATCGACCTCATCATGGAACGTATTCAGGTGCTGGAAACTGAATGCAACATTCGCGTCTTGATCGTAATCGCAGACCAAAGGGAAGTAAACTGCACCTTGTTCAAGAAATTGAATAATGAAGGCTGTTTGTACTTTGACTTGCGTGGAAGGCGTATTTATACCCCCCTTCCTTGTTTAAAGGACTCCGGAATGCACTTATGAAGGAGGACATACAGCGGTCAAAAAAAGTATTCATCATTAGCAAAATTGATAATAAATTCACTTATTTTGGGTAATTGAAGAAAATTTAAAGTAAACAAATAATGCAGTTTTATGCAATAGTTTATTTTTCGTAATATATTTTAAAATAAATTCAAAAAATAAATTTAATTTGCGCAAAAAATGCAATTTTATATAATAACACCAAAAACAGAACAAAAAAAGTATTCATCATTGATGTGCTATCATCAAAGTCAAATTCAAATATTATTTGGGAATCCCCCTTTTCTGTTTTATTTAGTAAAGGAGGCTTTGCCCTTGACAGCAAATATTTAATTTCATTGAAAATATAGTTTTTGTCAAAATGGGTCGTAAGCAAAACGAGGTTTCTGATGAGGTAAAAGTTTTGATAATAAAACACCACAGGAATGGTTTAACTCAAAAAACTATCAGTGAAATATTAAATAGACCACGATCTACTATACAATCCATCATCAGAAAGTGGACAGAAACGAAAACTGTTGACAATAAACCAAGATCTGGTCGACCAAAAGCACTTTCAGTTGGAGATGTGCGTTGGCTAGTGCGGCAAGTTCAGAAAACTCCGAAGACAAATGCGACCATTCTTCGTAAAAACACTATGGAATATTTAGGGAAGGAAGTTACTACACAAACAATTCGAAATACACTCAAAAGGCATAGTTACAGAGGAAGAACTGCACGTAAGAAGCCCTTTATAAATAAAATAAACCGAGTGAAAAGGCTAAACTTCGCAAAAATGTATGTAAAACAGCCCGAATCATTTTGGAAAACAGTCATTTTTGCAAACGAGAGCAAGTTTAATCTTTTTGGGTGCGATGGAAAGGTCATAGTGTACAGAAAACCAAATACAGAGCTTGAAGAACGAAACACAGTTGCTACTGTAAAACATGGTGGAGGTGGTTTAATGGTTTGAGGGTGTATGGCGGCTTCAGGAGCGGGAAATCTTGAAATTATTAATGGAGTAATGGATCATAAGTATTACATTGACATTTTAAAGAGGAATTTAAAAGATAGTGCTGTAAAACTTGGGCTTGGTAATAACTTTCAATATTATCAAGATAATGACCCCAAACATTCTGCTTTAAATATCAAGATGTGGATGCTGTATAACTGCCCCAAAGTCATTAAAACTCCTTCTCAAAGTCCCGACTTGAACCCAATTGAACATCTTTGGGAACATCTCGAACGCAAATTGAGAACGCGCAATTTTTCGAGCAAGAGTCAAATGCAACAGGTGATAATGGAGGAATGGACTAATATAGACCAAAATATAACCGCTAAATTAGTCCAATCGATGTCAAACCGTTTAAAAGAAGTTATAAGACGCGGTGGTCGAATAACAAAGTATTAATTTTTTTAAATTATGTTATTTATTTTTTTGTTTTTTTGCAATGATGAATACTTTTTTTGTTTAATTTTTTGTGTTCAGCTGTAAAATGGCCCTTTTTGTTCCATAAATACTATTTTTTTCTTTAAAAACAATGAAATTGTGTACATATATATCACACAAACACTACTGCATCATTAGTTTAATATGTTTTTATTCCAATTGTCTTTTGTAGACTTATTAAAAAAAAAACATTGAATGATGAATACTTTTTTTGACCGCTGTAAAAACAATTAATTAATTACAGCTGGGGTGCAATTCAAGAATTTTACAAGCATAGAGAGAGAGACGCACCCAAGCTGTCTCACAAACACATTTTTCCGTAGTCTAGCCGTTGTCTAGCGTTCAAAGCCATCAATACAATTTCCAACAGATGCACAGAATCATATACACCATGGAAGTTGTGTAATTGTCGCAGACAAAAAATCTGTCATTACACGAAAACACATGCATTGTGAAAAGTACAGCTAATAGACGGGGTTGTCGTGCGTGGTTAATGTGGTATTCGTATTATTGAGGCGTTTTCGCAATAAACACGATTCAAATACAACATACCAACGCACGGCCCTTGAAGCCATCACACCTAATATGGTTGTAAAGTCTTCTAACCAAAGACGAAACGCGCCCCATAGTGGTTGGTATGTGTTGCGATTTCTGGCTTTCCTTTTTCATTCGCAAAAAAAATCTCCGATCATTGCGCTCGTTTCGAAAGAGAAATATAGAAATTTCCTGATTTTCGCCCTAAAAGCTGGTACTACAAAACAATTTAAAAAGAGACAAATGCAATATTTATTTTTAAAAATAATTCGATTTTGTAGTATTTTCACTGTTATAAGTTAAATAAGCACAACTTTCCAATAGCCTTTGTCAGCATCTTCCACTTTTATCCAAATATTGTTGTTGTAATTGCAAGACCAAAAGCACAACACATTCTTTCACAAACGTTATTATTTGGCTAAGATTTAGCCAAGCAAAACATAGTCCGATTTTACTTCAATAACATGTTTGTTCTAATACAAAATGAGATTTTGGTGTATTTATTGAATTTTCGATGCAAGGAAATGGTATTAAATATGCCATCCGTCCTAACGATCTGCGAATCTATCAACTATTTCAAAAGATGTCAGATTTTTATTTGCATTCTCTTTGTTGTTATCTTCTTTCTCGCGTATTCTTCGCTCATGCACGCACACGTTTACACACACGCACACAAATTTGTTTGCGTGTGTTTGCAAAACGGCTTTGAGCTTGATGGCAAGATGTCGGATTGCACCATATGATTTGTGGTTGTTGTACAAATGGGACCACCTTTAATTGTTTCACCATGGGGCTAGTAAGATTTTTGACAGCAGAGCAAATTTTGACGTTTCATTGGGCAAAGTCCCATGCCAATAATTGTAAATTCATTTGCGTTTTGATAACAAACTTGCGTGCGCCATAACTAAGACTCCCACATTGTGAGCAGACGTCACTAAATTCAAACGACTTATTTGGCATAAAATAAGTAAAATAAATAAAGTAAAAAAAGTATTTTTCTATAGAGGCGTCAATAGTTTGTTTACCTGGCATGAATTTCGTTCATCATTTTCATGTAAACATCCCCATATCATCTCCATTTTCTGGCTTTTTCCTGCATTATTATGTGGCGCGCACATCTTGTTTACTTTTGATTTTTGACAAACGTCAAAATTTGTCAGTGTTAGAAAAAATAGTCGATTAGCACAGCAATATGATTTTTTTCTCACCGGTGTAAAAGACAACCACCACGTAATTTTTACAACTGACCATAGGAGATTGCAATCATTCGACACACGCCATAAAACATGAACTTTTGATTGCAAAGTACTAAATGCTTCGTGGTGAAAAGGTATCAGCACAAGTAGAAAAAGTACCAAAGACTCTCATCCCTGATTCTATCAACGCCCAATAGATGACTCAACATTACAATCGATTTTTCGATTGTTTTAGCTGCAAAAAGATGACTTCGATTTTGTCACACAAAAAAACCGAATAAGCGACTAGTCCAAATTTGAGTTTATGTGGACTTTACATGGCACATCATGCTGCTTTGTGATTGTTGTTGTTGTAGCATTGTGTTATACACTGATGCGGCAGCCCTCGGTACGTTTAACCGGCTGCCATGGGATTGTAATAGCATTGGTAAAAAAAATGAGTGTATACGTCACAAGTACACATAATAGAGCTGGCAAAATATAGACGTCACTATCGATATTTTTTCTGAATATCGGTTGATATTTTCCAATCGGAACTGTGTTGTTTGTGTGTTCTATGGTTCTTAACTATAATACACTCACACAACGAAAACTCGTTGACCGATAGTGCACTTCGCGAGAAAAAATTGTACTCAGCTGTTTACGGTTGTTTTATCAATTCACCCGAAATTTGAAAATAATTCATATTTGTATTTAACTCTTAAATACCTTCCATTAGAATCCCATTTTGTCCCGTTTGGCATACATGGGACTTAATTTTCATATAACCATATTATCCCGTTCGATGCATATGTCCATTTGAGGCATAATTTTGGGGTGGGGCGACTCGCCTGGAATAGACATGTGTTCTACTCAAGTATCTTTCGTTTGAATTTTTTATTATCCCGATCCATTTCGATTTATTTTCTGTGCTTTTTTATTTGTTAAGATTACTTTTGTAACTATTGCAAACATAGCTAAAAAAAAGTCGAAGCAGTCGTCAGCAAAATTCGACTTGAAACTAGATCCATTTAGACTTTTTCGATTTTTTTTCGAATTTTTCGATTTTTTTTCGACTTTTCGATTTTTCTCGATTTATAGACTTTTTTAGTCAATAAAAGTCGACTTCGACTTTTCGATTTTTCATACAATTAAAAAATTCGTTTAATCGATTAGTCGAAAGTTGACTCTCAGATCCCTAATGCGTGCCGTGCTGTAAAAAAAACAAAAAAACGAACGACGGACGGATAGACGGATAGTCTCGTATATTAATATAAAAAAATAATAATAATATAAGCAAGTGTAATAATAGTGTAAATTGGAAAAAAAGAGAGGTGTGAAATCCGGAAGAAGAAGAATATTAGAATTTTGTGTGTGGTGTCTCCTTGCTCGCTCGTTCGCCTGGGAGTATTGAGCGACTCTGTGTTTGTGTTGTTGTATCAAAGAAAAGAGAAATTTACGAATTTGCCAATATTTTTATTTATGCAAAAATTGTGCGATAATTGTTGCTATAGTTTTAAAGTGTAAATATGGTCACCATAAAAGCGACTAAAGCGGAAACCCCAGCTCCTCCGTCAACATCATCATCATCATCAGCAACATCAACATCATCGTGTAGAGCAAAAACCAGTATTGACCCTGTTAAAATGACGGTGCCTGCAGAAGATTCAGTCAACAGAGCGGCGGTAGCCACCCACACTATTTCAGGCAAAGACAATAACACCACCACTAACACCAACACGTCGTCATCGCCGCCGCCTCCAATGGGCGATGATGGCAAAATCAGTGAATTAACAGAGCAAAATGTCAAATTATTGCCGAAGGCCTCACCACCTCCGCAAATAATTATTATTCCCGCTGCAGCCCAACAGCAGCAGGCTTCCACAACAGTCAAGAAAGTTAGGCGTGCATTTTCTATGCCACGAAATCCTTTTCGCTGGTCTCACAAACTAAAGACAAACACGGCCGATAACCTCGCTGAACGCAAGACCGGAAGAGCTCAAGACTCTGGTGGAGGTAGCGGTGGCGGTGGAGTTCTCTCCATAGGCAAATCATATACCTTATCGTCGTGTGTTGGCGGCAACCGTGAAAGGTCTGGTAGTTTTGTATCCCTCAACAGCATTGAGAGAGGGGGCGGAGAAGGCGGCAGTGGTGGTGCGGCTGGCACACATCATACACCGGGTGATGACGCCACCACCTCGAATGGCACAAAGAAACAGCTAAAAGTGAAATCAAGCACGTTGAATGGTGGCAGTACAAATTTGCAAAACTCTTCGCCAGCCATGGTGGGGGCCAACAACACAAATCGTGTCTTTAGACGTTCATCTTTTCGGAAATTCTTAAACCGAATTGCTCAGCATATGACAACCACGGTAAGTGACGAAATGTTATAGCGTAATTTTGCAATGTGATATTGTTGTGTCGGAGCAAGGGTCATCAAATACACGAGCATTTAATACAATCACAAATTGTTTCGACGGAAAATCCATTACCCAACCCACTCATTTGACTTTTCATTAAATATGAGTTATTAGCATTCATATCCTTCACCAAACTAAGTCAACTAATGAAAGTATTAACCCTCCTTGTGGTGGCTAAGGAAATTATTTGTTGCCTTAAGTGATATTCGGAAATTGTTTATGAAATGCCATTACCTCTTCCCTGTCTTCTTCATTTCGATATGGTTGATAAGTAAAAACTGTTTTACAGGTTTCCTTATAACTTTTTTTGGCATTGGAAAGCGGCGAGGCTTTATGGGGCTTCTTAGTCAAATTATTTTCTTAATCTAAAGTTGATGAGAAATTAAAAAAGCAACAAAATCTTCAGGTATACCGATCGCAACATTATAGTCTAGAATAGAAATCAATGGGCCGAAATTCATTTCTTAAAGACGAAGTTTTGGTAGGTGTATATTAAAATTTCGTACAAATACCTATCACATACATACTTGCAGACGTTGTTTTAAGATTTCAAAACGTTTATGTATGAGGTCGGACTATATACAGATGTATAACCATCCCCATATCTGTTGTTATTGTAGTCATAGGTCTATACGGCAGTTATATTCAAATATTGGATATATGTAACTGCTGAGCAGTCTGCTACAAATTTCTTAAAAAGTTGGCTGGGGGGTTTAAATGAGCCCTTTGTGAGCTCAGGACATCAAATTGGGCTATTGGTGTGTATTGTATGAACAGAAATCATATTCAATACGAATCTCAAGGAGTCTAAATCAACTCACTGTATCAAATTTTACCAAAATGGGGTTATAAATGCCATTGATATGGTTCGCTTTTTCCAAGAACATAACCTGAATATTTCAAAATAAGAATTTCTTCCAAATTCAGCTCAAAATCTTGGCCTGAATTACTGCATACGTGAACGAGTAAAACCGTTCGAAATCTCTCTATTGTGAATTAAGTATTTCTCTATTGAAAGGGAGTTTTTGATATTAAAGAACGCAAATTTTTAAATCGATCATGATTTATAAAAAAAAGATATTAAATTGTGTATGAAAGAGTTATAACATCCATTAAATACGAGATTAATTTTAATTCGATACGAAAGCGTTTCCGATCACGTATGCGGTGAATTTGAATTTTTACAGGCGATCCTGACGGACGGAAGGACTTTCGTTAATTTGCAACAATCAAGAAAATATAGAAGAAAAAACATAAAAAGTATACGAATAGAATAGGAAGCAAACGCATATCCCTCAAGCCACCACGCGAGTACTTCCCCGGAGTGACGGCTTATGCTCATTGAAGTATTCATTCGCCTATTATCAATCATTATCACTTCGCCTCTGTGCATGCACGACAATGTGTTGGATACATATGCAAGTTTGCCGATATCGGAGGAGAACCACCTCAGTAGGATGGAAAGCATTCGTTCCTGTAATCCCGGACACGAGCATAGAAGTTGTTCGATCGTCCCCTTCCGGTGGAAAAGTGGGCGACTTCGCGGCCCACCGACTACCGATTATGGCTTCTGTCATCGTACTCATTGATTATGATCAAGAGGCAGAAATTTCCTCGCCCTCTTCTGATCAACAGTTGCCTAAAGTGTTTTGACAATCCGACATTCATCCACAGACTTCCCTCTCCCCACCTCCTGCGCACTGGCCATCTATCTCCTCTACTATGTTCAGTAGTTCGACAAAAGACAAGTGTGCAAGACCAGCCACAGGTTTGCCTGCCGTAGAGGATATCCTCCTTTCATACACATCCGCCCGTTGGTTATCCACAATACCTAGTTTCTACCGACAAACTTGCGAATTTTCCAAGTTTTGGTCAATTCCGTCAAGTCTTCAAAGAAATAGTATATATATATATAATAGTAGAAATAGTAACCTAATGTGGCACATCTTCTGGTTGCCACTGCGACCCATATACACAGCTGCAAACTTAAGTCTACCAGCATGTTGTCCAATCAGACAGTGACCTTTTACGATGGAGACAGTGAGTGAGACTGTTCTACTCACCGAGGGCAAAGTGTTGGACCTCTTTAGGTTTAGATTGTACCATATAATCGTGGATCATTAAAAAACTCAAAATTGTGTCGTTCCTTGACCATCGTGCATTATCTCGAAGAACTAGCTTACATGTCGCCAGAGACATATCTACAGATTCCAATTCCTGTAGAATGTGTAAGGGGGCTACTAGACCGTCAAGCTCATCTGTATTGCAATTACCTGGTATATCTCTGTGGCCCGGCAACCGAAACAATCTTCTATTATAGTTGAGCCATATCGTTGAGTTTCAAAAAAATTTGCAAAAATCTACTATTGGTTAATACTACAGTGATAGGGTACACCCTAAAACTCACATAATCTTCTAATGTGAAGCCATCCATAAAGAAATTTTTGTATCATCTATTACCAGTGATGTTGTAGTTTCTATCGGTTTTATCAGTTACAGCACTTATGATCATATAGCGACACGGAAAATCTGTATTTCACACAGCCTGGAACATCGGGCTATGTATAACGATTAAACGGTGTCGCATGACCAAAGAGAAAGCTCCCTTAGCCTCACAGCAGTGGTCGCAGCAATTTGTCTAGCAACAATGTACAGATGTAGCATTAAATTGAGCTCAACAGCTGGTGGCGTTCTCAAAGCGGCTGTGATGTACAAATGTGTCATCTTTTGAATTCGGCTGAGTATTGAAAAGCAGTATACAGCCGGGGAATGAGACGCGGTTTAAGTCTCCAACTTTTGGCAATGGCAAACAGGCAACAGTTGCTGAACATTCTAATAAGGTACAGCGGCAAGCTTCTCAGATATCGATGAGTGCTGTCCGATTGAAGTTTAAGCTCCTTTTTATAGCATAGTCCGAATGGCGGGCCGCTGTGCGACACCTCTTAGAAGAGAAGTTTTTACATTGCCTAGTACCTCACAAATGTCGCCTGCATTTAGAGGCGATTACCAAATATGATAACTTTTTGGATATTCTCGCCAGGATTCGCACCAAGGCGGTAGCGTCATAAGCGGAAATGCCAACCTCTGCGCTACGGTGGTCTCTCAACCACCGTACTTACGCTTTTAAACTATTCCCAAGACACGCGGTTTAAACCCCCAAGTTTTGCCATTGGCTCTCCTAATGGCAAAAGTTGTCTTTTTCGCGCTTTTCAAAATGTTAGATTTGAAGTTCAATTTCCTTTCAAGCAAAATACCCAGGTATTATGCACCCTCAGTAAAAGGAATATTCTCTCCTCCCAAGGAGACAGTTGCCACAGTGTGTAACTTGTATCTCCTGGTGAAAGGAAAAATGTTCGTCTTAAACGGATCAACGCCTCGCTATAGTCTTGCTTTTGTCCACTTGCTATAGGCTTGCTTTTGTGGAGTAAGGGAATCTTTAGGAATCTTCTTTACAAAATGTTTCAGTTGTTGCGGTACCCACATATTTGCATGTAAAGCATGCATGTCAAGCTTCTGTAGGTCCATACGACCGACGTCCGCGACAACATGGTGATCGTTGTTAATTTAAAGCCGCCTACAGTACTTAAGCAAGAACCGGTGCCGCCCCGCCCCTCACTGGCACTCTCTACTCGATACCGCTGATGTTCAGCTACTAAGAGTTTCAAAATCAAAGCTCTCAATCCCATAGCAGCCGGTTGTATGTTCTGGATTGACCCGATGAAAACTTTTATCGGCAAGGGCTGCCTCCTCAGTGTACAACACACTCCTACAACAACAACAAATTACCACACTATCCCTAACTGTGCCCTGTAGCTCTCAGCTGAGCTTATCACGATGATGATGACACCACATAGAACGTAGCTCAAGGTTCCAACCTGTGTGGTGTTCATAGTTATCCAGTGCCGGGCTCACCAAAATGTAGTACCTTTTAATGTCAATCTTTCATTTTTATAACCACTTCACCCCCCCTATACTAGCCTAGTCATTCCGTTTCCTAGAAATATCAATCTGTTATACCTAATATAATGATGCGTATCTATTTTTGATCGCTTTGCTAAAATGTACACAGATACTTCCTACTGAACATTTGACATGGAGTAATATCTAAAAAGCAGATAATATCAACAACTCCTTGCAATTCTATTTTAGCTTTCACCATTCAATTTATTGATATCATCAACTATTATATCACTTCAAAGTGGAAGGTTAATAGGTCGGTTTGTGAATAAATCAAATAAATAAGACAGTTAATGACAGAATCAAGGAAAATACGAACTTTAGTTTCAAGGATTTGGCCTTATGGCGTTGGTCATTTACAGCAAAACTACTCAACCATTTCCATTTCCCATTCCAATTCATTTTGTTTCTTTTTTTTTTTGGGAAAAAAGTGAAAACCAACAGCAGAACAAGACGACAGCTAGAGTTCAGAGAGAAGAAATGGAAATGTACAACAAAAACACAAAGTGCAACTAGAAAGTGAATCACGCGGTCTGGAAGACATACAAAACAGAAAGAAGAAAGAAAACAAACGAAAGTATTTCATGGAACAAAGAAACACTTACTTAGATGCACTCACTCAACGCTAAAGTCTGTCCCTTGGAGAAGGCAAAGACACAATGGCGACACTTTAATAGAAAAATAATTGCAATCTGTTATGGCAATAATCTGGCTATTTGTTTAGTATTTCCATGTATGGGGCCAGCCAAGCAGATGACTGACCAATGCTCCCAATTTACCGGGTGGTTTTATTTCCATCATTATTAGAGTAACAACTGCCGAGTGGCACAGATAATTTGCAGTTATTGCTGATTGTCATGCAGTTTTAATGGAAGTTAAATTTTTGAAAATATTTCACAATTGTCCGCTGCTTGAATTCACTTCTTGTTTATGATTGCTGTTTTTGTTGGTTTAGTTCGCTTTGTCCAAAGATTGTCTGTAGAAAATGCCAAGCTAAGCATTTATTAACTTAAATAGGTTTTAAATGCTAAAATTTTATATGCTAATCGTTATACGGCGGTTTCTGAAAAGACAAACCTGCAAGAGTGCTCTACTTAAACGTTCATATATACACAATTCAATGGTTTATTTCATAAACAAAGGACTTAAATATGTAAATATACATACATACGTAAGTTAGTAAATTTATAAGAATACAAAGACGTATGCGATAAGACTTTGGTTTTTTTTGGTTCGATTAGACTGAATGTTTTACAATAAGTCGTCTGAGCTGTCATTTATTTGGCCCTTGGGACTTAAGAAATCGGTTTGTAGGAGAGCTATGGATAAAACTGGCCGACTTTGCATTGCCAACCGTCCTAGGTCTATAAAAAATTATTTGTGTACAATTTGAAGTAGAAGAATGGTGGCCTTCAATTAACATTTCAAGGTTTACGAATGAATTGACGTTATTGACGAATTTTTTATACACGTCATCCAATAGATGGCACCGTAGCGCAGAGGTTGGCATCCACCTGTGACGCTGAACGTCACAACGTCTGGCTAGTACATCATAAAAAAATGTTCGGCCGTGGTAGCTATGTAAAAACTTCTCCCCAAAGATGTGTTGAACTGCGCCTCGCCGTTGGGTCTCGACTATAAAAAGGAAGTCACTTAACATTGAGCTTAAACTTGAATGAGAAAGCACCCATTGATACGTGAGAAGTTTGCCCTGTTTCCTAATACTGATGACCAAATTTGCGATTGGCCAAGTGAGGCCTTTAGAGACTCACTTAGACAATTTTAAGTCCATTGTGATACCACAGTAGCGACAGACCAAGGATTCTGGCGGTAATCGAACCCACGACCTCTGCATTGGTAATCCAAGCGCCCTGGAGGGCGCTTTAAATTTTTTCAATAGCATTTCAAAAACATGGTCAAGTTTAATGTGACCGAATATGCAGCGTTGAAATACTCATTAATGACGCCATCGTGCAAACTTTTTTGTACAGTTTTTAAGGACAATTCCTAATTCTTTTATAACTTTTTCCACTGGTATTTATTACTTATCTACTTTTTTTAATATTTTGTTTGAGAAAAATTGTTTCCCTGGTCCACTTCATATATTTTTGGCATATTTATAATCTATTCGTCGTAACACTCACACGTATGCAAATTTGCATTCCATTAAGGATCAAGGTCAAACTTCTCACAGATCAATGAGTGCTGTCCGATGTAAGTTTAATCTCAAACACTTTGATTTGGTGCACTTATGTTATTTTAGGTTGCTATCTTCTTCTTTCGGAGACTTTAGGTTCATTGTATTCGCCCTAGAAGAAGGCGGAACAGAAAAAGACGACGGAGAGAAGCTAAAAGATATTGACCCACGTAAGGTATATGATGGCAGAGAGGACAGAAAAACAAAAACCAACGCACAAGACAAAAAGAAGTGAATTAATCTGACCGGGTAGAAACTCTCAGCTGTGAGGATATGGTCCAGCCAAACAAAGCAGGCCTCTACAGAACTCCAGAAAGGCAAGAGGACAAGAGATTGAGGCGAATCTTGGTACGAATAATGGTGTTCACCAATTATTCTGATTTTTTTTTGCAATTAGGAGGCAGTGACGCAAAATGTGTACGATTGACCCCAGTTTACTTTATTATCAGAAGTGGAGCTCGGGTCAATGCAGAAGTCTACCCCACCCTGTGTCCATCACGACGTCAAAGACCTGACGTTGCAAGAATCATATGGGACCCAGAAGTCAGGCTTCTTTAGACCCAACATAAATGATTTACTCGGTCACAAAGAAGTCTGTGCAGGGAAGGGCTCAATAATTCCATAGGACGATCTGCGCTTATCAGCAGGACGTGGGACGATCAGCGCTTATCAGCAGAACGTAGGACGATCTGGGCTTAGCAGCAATCTATTACTGACCAGCTCGTCTACCGCCTCCTTCCCCGCCTCTTCTTGATGATCTGGTTATACAGCAGAGCCTGAAAGCCATAAGAGTTCGAAAAAACTTCATGCAACTTCTAATCAGTCTCGATTTATCGTAACAGTCTTATCGGGCAGACGCTCCCGACATCGGCTGAATTTTATTTGTTTGCCCAATTTTGTAATTTTAAACCGCATTTAAAATTACAATGGAACTAAACGTTGATATGAGGCAACTCTCTTACAAATATAATACAAAATATTTCAATGTTTTTTGTTTTGTTTTTCAAATACAAATTTAAATAAATTTTTTTCATAATTGAATTCCTACATAAATTAACAAATTAAAGATAGTAAACCAATCAGGTTAGGTTAAAGGACACCCGACTGGCGCCCGCAGTTGCCTATCGCTTCACTCGGAGACCATTGTGATAGTCCTAGAAAGAAATGAAATATGAGAGAGAATGATGAAAGTAGGGGAGGGAAAATTTTGGAAGAGAGAGAGAGAGAGAGAGAGATAAAGGATAAGTCGGCGTAAAAACCGAAAGTCTCTCTGACAGCCACAGCTCCTTACAGAAGTCCAAATGACTCGGGGGTCGAAAGATTGCGGAGAGCTAAGTGAAGTAAATAGGTGTTCACCCATAATTCTATTCCTTCTCCCTGCCATCACAGAGCATTGGCACAGCAGATGCTCGACCGTTTCCAACTCCTCTTCATCTCCACAGACCCTGCCGAAATCCTTCTCGTGTTCGAGCCCATCGCGATGTCAGCGACATGACATCGCAGTGGCCAGTCAGGACTCCTATCAATAATCCAAGGTCAATCAGCCTAGCCGAACTTCACACGCTTTCAGTTGCTCTTGGAAGCAGCTTTCGATATCAATACTAATTTGGGTTCTAAAACAACAAACCTCAGTGCAGAGTCACACAAACGTGTACAATAAACGACTGGGTGCATAAATAAAAACAACATCAAAGGTCATATTTCACTAATCAAGGTTGGCTTTTTTATCTGTGGCTGATAAAAAATAAATCATAACAAATGACTTTGTTTGTAGGGGTCTCTGCTATTCACACCATTATCAAAAACTAATCCATAAAACATGAATTCCTTGAAGGCATTTAATCCTAATAAAACCTCTCGTTTAACACACCACATCAGACATCATGCTGAGCTTTGTTTATGAATTCACAACAGTGATCCCTTTTTATTAATAGTGCTGTTGCACAGCTACTGTAACTGTTGTGTGAATTCATTGTGCTTTGGAACAAAAAATACAAATAAACCTTTCCATAGCAATTTTTTGGCCGAGAAGTATTTTGTTATTACTGTTAAGACATTTTTTAATTCTTTGTTTTGCCTGATTAACTAGATTTGTATTCTAAAAAAAACACCTTAGCTGCTGGATTTAGCAGATTTTTATTATTTGGTAACAAATTTTATGGAAAATGTTGTTAGACGAAGTTTGTGATTAAAATAAAGAAAAAAGTTCCCCAATATTCGAACCACCCTCGTACATATGTGTACCAGAATCTTGCATTTATATTTGATCTTTGATTTCGTGTCTGTTTAAACGAATTTAACTGAATTACAATACAGAAAAATTAAAATCACAATAAACAATTGAAACTGATTGATGACTCCTCTTTGAAACCAGAGAACGAAAGAGTGAGGCAGAGCAAAACGTCTTTATTCTAATATTCAAATTGCAATTAGTGAAATTTAAAACATCTTAAGTAAACGAAATACCTGCAAAGCCTGTCACCTTAATCAACATTATCGCTAAATAATATGTGTCTGTACAAAAAACTCCCTTCGAATATTGAACTCTAAAATGCAATAACAATAAATTAAAATGTAAAAACAAGTTGCAGGTTCATCAATTGCATTATACGAAAATTTTGAAAATAAAAATCAATTGGAATGTAAAGATTCGACTGCCAAAATACCTATCATTATTACCATTAAAATCTTTCTAGGGTTAAAGAGTGAGAAAGTGAATTAATTACCTGTCGTCTTTTCTGTTTCCAAATCAGCCCAAATGGATTTAAATTCGAAAGTTGCAACTTTGTTAAATAACAACTTGTTTGAAATCTCCTCAAATTTCACACAGCATTTCTTGTTTGAATTTTATTTCTGTTTCTATTTGCAATTGCATGGAAAAAGTAATTTCTGATTGGCCCATATAAGAAATTAATAAGCTAATAAAAAATGTTCTCATTGACACTTGTTTTCTCATTTATCTGAGAGACACGTTATTAAATTTGCCAACAAAAACACTAACTCAACCAAGCGACTTTTAAACTTTCATCTGTTTGGAACATGTCATTGCATGTTTCTCATTGAATTTTTAGTTAAAGTTAGGGCGGGGAACGAAGTAAAACAAAATGACACACATCACGCGACTAATGTGTGACTTTAGTCTTTGTTCTTTCTATCCCTTTGTTTCTTATTTTTGTTGTTTCAAATTACTCCTTTTGCTTGTCTTCCTCTTTCTTTATCTTTGACGTAAACAAAACCCAAGAATGTTGAAAATAATAACAAATGTAAGCCAGAGTTGCCGTTTTTAAAAAAGTTTCTATTTGAGCAATTTTATACGTAGAAAATGACTAACTAAAACTTTTATAACTAAAACTTCATACATTGAATTAAAAAAGTTTACCACAATACGGAGAAGAAGAAGAAGTGAGCTGTGTGAAGTTTTGCTAATTCCAACACTTCACACAGCTCACATTTTTTGTGTGATAATATTTTTTTACCCTACACCACATGACGGCGGTATACTGATTTCGTCATTTCGTTTGTAGCACTTCGTTATATTGGTCTGAAACCCAATAATTTATATATACGAGGGTTGTTATATAAGTTTCTGGCCTAGGCAACACCACGTGTTCCCAGGTGCAATCTGCAATCTTTCCATTGGAAAGTTTGACGTTTTCTAGCATAATCGTACTCAGAACAATCATTTGTATTGTTTGTGTTCCAGTGACTTAAATATTTTCATTCGACTGTTTATCAAATTTTTAGGCATGGATCATCAGGACAAGAGTGACAAGATGAACTTAAATCTTGCACACACAATCCGTCAAGGTCGTCCAGAAACGTCCGCTGTACTAGAGAACATTGATGCTGTGCGTGAACTTAGAATGCAAGTTCGTCATGTGACATACCGTTAGATAGAGACATCATTGGACATTTCTTCCACAAGCATACAATCGATATTGGACACACACCTTGGATACACACCTTGCCGTAAAAAAAGTTTGTTTTAGTTGGATTAAGCAAAATTTGACAATCGCTCAAACAAATGCTTATGTCGATTAGTGCGAAGAGATACTTAAAAAAATACGATAGCGATGTTTCCAAATACGTTTATGAGATCGTCACAGGTTGCAAATCGTAGATCTACCCCAGGGTCGCACAAAGCTAAAATTTTCTTTACGCTAGCGTTGATGCTCAATTCCCATATGTATATTATAATTATTTTGGATTCAGTTGTTGTTGAGACAGCAACGAATGAACACACGCATGAGTGTACGCATTATTTTCTATTTTCAATTCAACGACAATGTTTATTCAAATTTGACGCTAGACAGAAAATGAAAATTTATTTAATTTTCTTATTCTTATGTTTACTTTTAAAAAACTTCATTCGTTCTGTTAAACAATTTAATTTTTAGTCACAGAGAAGTTTAAAAAGGTTTGATGAGGGTAAATCATACAGTGGGCCACCGTAGCGTAGAGGCGAGAACATCATCAGCGTTGGTAATCCCTTCTTAAAGCCTAGTATTGACTACGAGGTTTCGCTCGAACAAACGTCAAAACGCATTATAAAAAATAAATGCGACATGTCGCTGCGTCAGTATTAATTTCGCTTCAATTTATTGCGAATGTGACTTGCCACCCAATGTTTTATTTTTATTCCAGCACATGAAGATAAAAATGCGTGGTCAATGATTTTCGTCGCCAAAAAATGCTGTTGAAGCTTTCAATATCAATGTTTTGGAGGCGTCTCAATCAGAGTGAAATAAGTGCTTCGACAATTGGTTAGAGCGCATGCAAAACTGTATAAATCATGCTGGAGGGTATTTTAAAAATCAATAAAATAATTTTTGATGATAAAAATTTGCAGTTTCATTATTGGGTCAGTTTTGTGTGTTCTGTCATAGCCAATCAAACTGCATTATTAGGCCAGAAATTTATATTGCAGCTCTCCTATACTCTCAATCGTCTTGATATTCTAAGTTAATTTAGCCATGTTCGTCCGTTTGTCTGTCGAAAGCACCCAAACTTTCTAAGGAATAAAGCTATGCGCTTGCGGTATGCTTATCAATGGCTCCAGTTCTTGCGTTAGACAAATGTACAAAATTACAATCAAATTGTTCCTGATGGGTATACAAATATTTGCTTGTGGCAACTCTGGTATATGCCGACAACATTTGCATGTGTCAATTGTTTGGAGTTTAATACTACGAAAGCGAAACAAAAAATACGGAAAAAACGAACTTTAGGATACAATGTTAAATGCCATATTTAAACTACAGGGTGCGCCAGAAAATCCTACTTCTTTGAAAAAACTACCGAGCGGTAACTTGGGCGGGTTTATTTCTCTTTCCAGTAAGTTGCCATCATTCTCTGGTCTAGGAAGCTGCGGGCTTTCGCCGTCGAGAGCTTCTTTTCTAACGGTTGCTCACTTGTTGCTACGCGACGTGCCTTGCGCGCCCAATCTGAAATCCCTCACAGAGTCGTTCCTGGCCGTAATTCGATTCTATCGTGGGTTAACTCATTAAGGGAGTATGGAAGTGTCACCTTACCCAGAAATGGACTTCGGTCATTGTGAACGATTGACTGTCAGGTGTGCGATGTCGGTAATGGGAATAATTGTTCCTTATTTTTTTTTTTTTTTTTTGAAGAAAACGAACTTGCAGTTACCTTGAATGCAGCTCGTTACATGAACATGATCGAGGAATTTTTTATTCTAAGCGTCGAAGAAATGAACGTTAGAAACGTGTGGTTTCAGCAAGATGGAGTCACAGCCCACAGAGAATGAGACTACATGAATTTGTTGCGACAACATTTCTCCGACCGCCTCATCTCTCTCAGAGGCGACCTCTAATGGCCTGTACACTCTTCAGATCTGAGTCCTTGCGATTTCTTTTTATGGAGTTATTTCAAATCCTTGGTTTATGTCGATCGACCACGGACCGTAGTACATTGCCAACATATCGATTGATATGCTGCTAAAAGTGGACACGAATTTCAAAAATCGACTTAATCCATGTACGCGCAATGAGGGTCGCTATTTACCCGATGTCATTTTCAAGACAGCATAAAAAAATTGCAAATTGTATTCTCAATTAAAAAAAGTATTTAAACAATAACTGAAGTAGTTTTGTTCTTATTGACTTTTCAAATAAGTAAGTTTCTCTGGCGCACCCTGTTCATACTTTCAACTGAACTTTTTTGTTTCTTGAAAACAAGCGCAGGCTTCAGCAACAACAACAACCAGAAGTACAAGCACAATGAACACGCACGTTTCTTCGCGTCATTGTCATCTTTACCCTTGATAGGGAGGTATATCCCCACTTCACTTAAACTACCCAAAGTATACGCAATCTGTCATAGTGCAGTTGTTGTTGCACATATGGATATTTGTATGGGGAGTGAGTACGCGTAACATATGTTGTACACCCGCACAAATTGAGCTCTCTACAAACAATACCAAGTGAGAGAAAATGAGTTCGGTTATTCTTGATTTGTTGTCAGTTTCCTTTGTTGGTGTAAATTTTCGCTTTGTTGATAGTTCTTAGTTGGTGGTTCATTGTTGTGAAAAACAATTACAGATTTAAAACAAATGCATGCGGCTGTGTGTGTGTGTGTTTGAAAATACAATAACTAACTACTAATTACACTCATTTACTAATTATGTAGTATCTACATACATATTAAGTTACATAAACACTTTTGGTGAAGGGGTTTTGTTTTTCTAATTAAACTGTTGTCATGTTACAAGCGAAGCGTATGCACGTATTGTACAGATTTACTTACCTACAAAAACAAATGTCAATGGTTTAACAAGTTACACTATTAGAAACAATTTTTCATGCTGTGTTTCCGGCCAGATTATTGAACCAGATTATTGAAATATTGTGTCCGAAATAGGCGGCAAATTACGACAGACTTAAATTATGTTGTTAATAATAATTTAAAACAAAAGGGTCAGATATGCTAAAGGTGCTATCATATGACATGTCAAATTTAGCATATGCAAAAGTTGTACACATCGTCTGATACATATGAAGCAGGTTATGTGAAAAACGGATGTTGGAACAACTACGATTTTTTTGATTAAAACGGACATGCATGCAGTCACATGTGGATAAAAAAGTACAATATATTTACTAAATACATATTGATAAGAGTGCGCTCTTTTCAGTCTTATGTAAACAAAAGGTGGCATGTCCTATAACAAATACATGCCATTTGACAGCACCTTTTAACTATACACCACAGTGGTCCCGACATTCAAAATAATAAAAATTAACTCTTAAAACATTAACAGATATTAAGTACATATGTATATTTAAAAATATATTTTTTTAAATTTTCCATTAACCATAACCCGTTTTGGTTTCCAATACACCCTCTTTAAGTTTCCTCAAGCAACTGTTAAATGAACTTGTCATGCTTATTAATATTCACTTAGATTCCTCATAGACCTAAGCTTCTACAATCTGCGACAAGTATTTGCACAATGTTTTATTTTGAACAATTATCTTCACGCTTCTTCTATTGGCTTTTGGTGGCGACAAGCCACTAATCCTAGTTGTCAGTGCTATATTCGAGAATATTATTTGCTATGCCAATTATCATTAAACAAAAATAAATTTATGAAGCGGTAGACAAAATGCGAAAATGCTTGGCCTTGTGTGGTGTCAATGGAAACACCAATTCAAGTAGGAAAATTACAGAGTTATGAATGTAGACTTTTTGACTCTTAAAAATATACAATTATAGTAGGCAATTCAGCTATAGGAGTAATATATAATTATATAGTGATATAATTTCAGCCATATTAGTTATAAATAAAACAAAACACATTTTAGTCATATGTACGTACAATTACTTTACTTTAATTGGCCTATGACAGAATATTTCCACTAGTCGAACGTAGAATAACTTTCCAAGCACCTCGATCTTCTGCGCTCATTCTAAAATCTCTGGCACCAAGTTTCGAGGTATCTCCCACCACTTGATCTTTCCATCGGGCTTTTGGTCTTCCCGGTTTGCGTGTACCACCGTGTTTGCTTCAAAAGTCTTCTTTGCTGGAGCTTCTTCATCCATTCTGACAACATGACCTAGCCAACGCAGCCGTTGTATTTTGATGCGTGTAACTATGCTATCGTCGTCGTACAGCTTGTGGTTCATATGTCGCCTATATTCTCCATTAACGCAAACTGGTCTGTCGAAAGGTGGCCTTGTTTCTAAACTGCTTACTTAGTCCAAAGTATCATCTGTTTGCCAGTAGTATTCTTCGCTTAATCGCAAAACTAGTGTCATTCGTTTCGGTTACGGCGGTGCCAAGGTAGATAAAGTTACTGACTGTCTCAAAATTGTGGTTCCCAACTTTCTCCATTTTCTATACGTACAATAGTTTGCACTTAATGTAAACTATTTATACCATACATGTCTACTAAAAACTTAGAATGTAATCAGTTTTGAAAAATGTCTCTTGATTTTTTTCCTGACGCTGTATATTGTCGCATTTTATGCACTCTTAAAATGGGATTCTACCCGTCAAATACCTACACATTAATATTTTAGGTATCATAGATTTAAGTATTTCTTTAAAATGCTAAGCAGAAGAAGAGCTTGATACATAGATCGATCTACTTATAATCGCTTTCTTATACTCTCAACTTATAATCACTTTCTTATTGCGTCCGTATATCTATCCACGCACAGACCTCATTTATTCGATGTGCCACCATTTTTTGGCCCAAGGACTACTGGATTTGATTTTGGGAAAAATTGTTTCAAGTTTAGATATAGCTGTCATACATATCTTAAATCTGATATATTTTTCTAAAACTGTAGTAGCCTTAATCTGTAAACAAGAAGTCATGGCATGCTGATCATATTTAGATAAAACTCCTATATAAAAGGTTTTTTAGCTATTATCTTTTTGTCAACACTGGTTTTGTTTCACTGTCAAACATCTACAGTTTGGTCTATAATTTAACCATGAATCGTTTTACAAATTAACAACTCTTGCAAAGTATTGAATTTTATTATCATAATGCGTGCTCTGTTAAGAGAGTTCATCGCGGAGTGAAGATCAGCCAGAAGCATTGCAAGAACTACAAATGCATCCAGAAAAAGTCACAGTTTGTTGCGGTTTATGGGCTTGTGGCATCATTGGATCGTACTGCTTAAAAAATGATGCGAATCGTAACGTCACTGTGAATGGTGAGAGCTATCGTAAGATGATATCCAACTTTTTTGTCCAAAATGAAAGAGCTTGACTTGCGTGACATGTAGTTTCAACAAGACGGTGCCACATGCCAGCCGGCACGCCTAACAATGGACTTATTGAGAGGCCAGTTTGGCGAACATTTTATTTCACGTTCGGGACTATTTTTTGCGGGGTTATGTTAAAGCTCATGTCTATACAGAAAAGCCCACTTCAATTGACACATTGGAAGACAACATTAAATAATTTATTCGTGAGATACCGGCCGAAATATTGGAAAGAGTATGCCAAAATTGGACTAAGCGAATGGACCATATAATTTTATGTTTGATGATTATTTCATGCAAATGTTGACCGTGCGCCTCAAATGGTCCTAGCGATTCCACCATGCACATCGTCCTCAACACACTCAAGTTTTGAAGGTGACAAACCATTTTCTCGTAATTATATTGCCGCTATTGTATTGGCACAGATTTCTGTCTAAAATGCCGCACATTTGCCCGGCAGTCTCAGTGATATGCCAACATCGAGTGTCTTGTAGTAGACCTCCAATCCCGTCCCTGATTCCATTTTGTAGCCATGAGTTCTCATGCTCAAAGCCAGAGTTCTCATGCTCCTCAAACACAGCACCCGTCTTCCAATTCTCTCTTTCGGGTAAGTGAGTGCAGGTAGCCTGATGTGCACAGTGACCTCCGGATTCTTTCCTTCGTATTCCCCTCTGAGAACACACTCGAATTGAGAACTGGGCCTGTCCGTCAAACAAATATCTACTTAAACCATGTTAATGCTTTTAAATAAAAAATGAACGCCTATAATTGACAAAACTAGATGTTAACAGCTTTTAAACTGTTTCCTTCAAAGGTGAAAAAAATATTGTAGTATAGAATCAGCGGACAGTGTTTGCTGATATTAGTAAACTTATTTTACCGGGTGTAGCATCACATTGCCCGCATATGAGATGACGCTGCATACCAATTGAGGAGATATTTGATCGATTATGCTTAAAAGGAAATCACTGATTGAATTTGTTAAACGCTGAAACAAAGAATTTACTAAAAAAGACTACTACTCTTTTATGTAAAAATTGTTTTTGTTAAAAAAGGAAACAGCAAGTCTCTAATAGCAGAATAATTCGTTTGCTGTCCTAGCAAATGTGGTTTGTTGGATAAGTAGTAATATGCGTTTATTATTTTAGTATACTTTGCAGTATAAACAGTGGTTAAAATAGCATCCAAAAGTTTGTTAAAACAACAGTCATTTGTTTGCCAACGCAGCAGTAATGTTTGTTTCCAATTTTTAAAAGACAATTAGCAATTTGTTTGCTGAGTAACAAATTTTGTTAAGTTTAATTGATTTATAACCTTAATATAGCTATATAAAGTCGATCTTTGAATTTTTACCTTTGAAAACATCCTCCTCAGTATTTTTTGTAGCTATCTACTAGCATTTGGGTCTGAATTTAGGCTATTACAAGATCCAATAACATATTTCTTCTCATAGTAATAATTTAAGGTAAAAATTATAAAAGTGATGGTGCGCCCCCTATTTTAAAACGATGGTTAGGGTAAATGTATTCTTCCTATGATATGCGTCATTTTAGCCTCTGTTGTTTTAAAGATCTGTTTACAACAACATAAGTTTGAAATCATTCTTATTTAATTGTTATTGTTTATGTATCTGACTCTGTTGTTTACAATCTCGTATTTTAGCATTTGAGTTTATTTTCATGTTAATGCACATGGTAGCCGCTTGCCTCTGTGTGTCATTCGAACACATTTTCTTCGTACTGCCACTGCCATTGCCAAATGGTGTAATGTGTAATGACTACATTCAGTGGTGGCGATATGGTAGAGCTGGTGACGTCGTTACTACAAGCAATGCTCACTTGATGATGAGTGCTACTTATACGGCATTCAAACAGCCTTCTTTAAATAGCATTTTTTTTGCCGTCATAGTTATTTGTTGGCTGATGGTAAAAGCAAAAAGTCGATGCCGGCAGTTACTTGGTTTGACCATTTACAGAAGTTGTTTGTTTGCCAATTACTTTAAGGTTTATTAGATGGTGGCGAGTAAGCAAAGTTTGAGAATAAGTACAAGCATAAAAAAAAGAGTTTTTTAACCAAATTATATATTATTATTAAAAAAAAAAAAACATTTATTTCAAAAAACCTTTTTGAAATATAAATATGAATTATTTATATTAATGCATCTAGAACAGATAATTATACTCAAAGAGAACAGTCTGTTGATAATAGCAAAAACTGTCTGATATTAATTTATCTGCTACTACAACATTAGAAATGTTGTTTAGCAAAATGTGTGCAATTTCAGAACAGCAGGCAGCTTGCTAAAAAACTGTCGTTGCTGAAAACGGTTGCTGTTCAATTTATGACGGACTTATTAGGAGGAGAGAATCTTATATATAAAAATCAACTTGTGTTTGTTTGTGTGTTCCTTACGGACTCAAAAACGGCTGAAACAAATTTCCATGAAATTTTCATTGATGCTGCATATTGATACCGTGGTGAAAATTTTTGATATCTGAAGGGGGGCGGACCCTCCCCCTTACCCTAATTTTCAGAAACGCCAGATCTCGGTGATGGGTGGTGCTATTTAAGCGAAATTTTGTGTGCTCTCTTATAGTAACCTTAAAATAAAATTTTGGTATCCAAATTTCGGATGGGTTACATAGGTGGCCGCCCCACCCTTAAACCTACCAAATATATATTTAGACCAATTATAGCAATATGGGACTCAAATGAACGGTATTTAGGATAAGAAAACTTATCTGATATCCAGCTGTTGGAACAAGTGTAAGGGGGACCCCCCAACCCCCAAAACACCCCTAAATCGTACATATTTACCGACCATGGCAATATGGGTATTTGCCAGTAGAATACGAATGTGATATCTAAATATGGGATCAAGTTTCTGGGGGTCCACCCCTTCCCCAAAACTACCCCCAATAAGGCTTTAATAAAAGGTATTTAAGTGTAGAACACAAATCTGATATCCAAATGTGGGACCAATTGTTTGGGGGCCGTTCAAATGAAAGGTCTTTGGGAGTAAAGCACTAATCTGATATCAATATTCGGGAAAAGTGTCTATGGGGCCACCCCACCCCCATAACACCGCCCATATAGGATGTTTTAACTGACCATCCCAATATGGGGCTGTAATAAGAGGTATTTTAGAGCAGAACACGAATCTGATATATATTTTCAAAGTCAAGTCGCTGAACGGCCGCTCTATGTATATATGGGGCTCCAATGAAAGATGTTGGGAGTAGACCACGAATCTGATATCATCATTCGGGATCTACTGCCTAGGACGCATTTGCTCACCATGACAATTTGGGTCTTAAAGGGAGTGGATCTCGATATTGATAGTTTTTAGGCCCCATACCCCAAACCGGAGATATTTGTTGACTTTTGCAATAAGGAGTTTAAATGAAAGGTATTTGAGATTCGAAAATTAATTTGAAATCCAATTTTGAGGCCAATGGCGATATGGGGTTCAAATAAATGATGTTTGAGAGTAGAGTACGATGCTGATATATTTTCAGGGCTAAGTGTTTGGGGGACCACCCCACTCCCCAAAACACACCTAAATCGGACATATTTACCGACCACGTCAATATGGGGCTCAAATGTAAGGTATTAGGAGAGATTTGATATGGTGTGTATTTAACATCAAGGGATCAGTTGATATTGCGGTTATATCTATTTATTCATCTATCTGGATAGCATTCAGTGTGAGCGCATATGTGTAGTTTTCGTACCAAATTTCATTATGCTCGGAAAAGAATTCAGCCTTTTTGGCCCTCAAGCAGTCAAATAGAAGAATCGGACTATATGGGGATATGATCAACATATGGACCTTTATGAACGATATTTGCGTGGATATGTGGAGGCAATAATATATTTCAAGTATCAAATTGCAATCAAATTGGATGAAGCATTTAGGGAAAAGTGTACGGAGGCCACCGTAACGCAGAGGTTAGTATGATCACCTATAATGCTGAATGCGTGGGTTCAAATCCTGGCGAAAATCCCCTCCTAATGCTGACGAAATTTATGAGATACGAGAGCTGCTGTATAAGTTTATGGCCTAGGCTACACCGAAGGTGTAGTTTGACATTTGATTGGACAGTTTGACATTATCTAGCATAATCGTACAGATAACGCTCTGACGTACGACCATCATTTGTGTTGTTTATAATAGGGATTTGAAGAAATTAATTTGTAAAAAAAAAGGAATTAACTCTTGAACATTTTTGTGCGACCATTTTTCACAACTTTCGGCGTGGATTATCACGACAAGAGCGCACTGATGAACTTTAATTTTTTATGGCTATGGCACCATCCTATAGCATTGTGAAAAACTGATGTTATGAATTCAGTCGTGGCTGATGCTCGCTCAAAGTCGAATTCCGTGATTGTATCAGAGAACATACCGTAAGATAGAGCCAACTTTGGGCGTTTCTTCCGCCAGCATACATTCGATATTGCATGAACACTTTGCCGTAAAAAAGGTTTATTTTCATTTGAGTAGTACCAAGAAATGTTGAAAAAGTACGATGGTGCTTCAAAATACGTTTATAAGATTGTAAGAAAAGTGGATCTATGCGTAAATGCCTGAAACAAAACAACAATCGACTGTATGGGTCTTCGAAGATGGGTCAAATTCTGCAAACGTTGTTGGTGAAAAAAAAAAAATACACTTCGAAGCAAATGGTCGTCTGCTTCTTTGGCAAAACTGGTCATGTGGCGACTGTTTAGCTTAAGCATCGTAGGGCGGTCAATTCTGAGTGGTACACCACAATTTGATTGCCTGAAGTCTTGGGAGAAGTTCGAAAAAATGAACAAGAGTAGACGAGTCATTTTCTCCTTGAAAATGTGAGCTCTCGCACATCGGCTCAAACCAACGATTTTTTTGAACGGCCAAAAGCAGTCAAATTGATGGGTCAACCGTCGTACAGCGCTGAATTGGCACCCAACGACTTCTTTTTATTCCCGCACATAAAGATAAAAATGCTAGGTCATTGATTTTCGTCACCAGAAAATGCCGTCGCCAGAAAATGCTGTTCAATTGCCATGTTTTGTAGATGTCTCAATCGGAATTGAAAAAGTGCTTCGACAATTGGTTTGAGCTCATGCATATAGAATCCGATTTCACACCAGACATCCATACGTGAGAATTGTCCGAACCAATGCCGTAAACATCCAGGGCCTATGTAAACCCTATTTTGAATCTTTCCTCAACGTTACATCTTCAACTTAGACTCTGTTCAAGAATCACTTACAGGTGCTTAGTCTCCGAAAAGAGCGTCAGCTCCACCAGGATGAGTCCTCTGAAAACTCTGCTTTTGCCTCCTGGTCAAAAGAACCAGCTCAGCTTCATTATTAACGCCAAGCGCTTTGGTCCCTGCCCATTCAAACATTCTCCACAACGATCCCTTCATGAAGTTTGTAATAGTAGAGAGGATATGGTCACCCACCATGAAGACGACCTCATACGCGTAGGCAACGACCTTCACTCTTTCTTTGAAAGACCTGAAAAACCTCAAAAGAGAGGATAAAATCACTACATGTAGAGTTTTCTTAGTAACAATCTTCCTAATCGGACTCCGCCCGATTGATTGTTTTTGACCTATGAATCATGGCTATACTAGTATAGGTGGCTAAACAACTCAGAATTCTTTCAAAAGTAAAATGAAGATTGAAGTCGGTACAAACTGCCTACGCTAAGAACAATTTCTTGGTCATTGTCTTGCGGGTGGGAAAATCAAATTTAGGGCGAGGTACTTGATACCTTGATAGTTAGGCGTGCTCAGGCCGATATTTTATATTGCCTTGCATATAACTTCTGCCGTAGGTGAGGTTCATATTCTTTAAGGATTTTTATACCCTCCACCATAGGATGTGGGTATAATAATTTCGTCATTTTGTTTGTAACACCTCGAAATATGCGTCTGGGACCCCATAAAGTATATATATTCTTGATCGTCACGTCATTTTAAGTCGATCTAGCCATGTCCGTCCGTCTGTCTGTCGAAAGCACGCTAACTTTCGAAGGAGTAGGTTAGCTGCTTGAAATTTTGCACAAATACTTTTTATTAGTGTAGGTCGGTTGGGATTGTAAATGGGCCAAATCGGTCCATGTTTTGATATGGCTGTCATATAAACCGATCTTGGGCCTTGACTTCTTGAGCCAATAGAGCGCGCAATTCTCATCCGATTTGGCTGAAATTTTGCATGAGGTGTTTTGTTATGACTTCCAATAACTATGCTAAGTATGGCGGTATAGAACCTGATATAGCTGCCATATAAACCGATCTGGGATCTTGACTTCTTGAGCCTCTAGAGGATGAAATTCTCTTTCGATTTTGCAGAAATTTTGTACAACGGTCTCTCATGACCCTCAACATATGTGTTTAATATGGTCTGAATCGATCAATAGCTTGATACAGCTGCCATATAAACCTACCAACCGATTTTGCTTCTTGAGCCCCTACAATGCGCAATTCTTATCCGAATGAACAGAAATATTACACAATGACTTCTACAATTGTTTAGCATTCATTTATGGTACGAATCGGGCCAAAACTTGATATAGCTTCAAGAGCATAACAGTTCTTATTCAATATTCTTTGTTTGCCTGGAAAGAGATACCGCGCATAGAACTCGACAAATGTGATCCATGATGGAGGGTATATAAGATTCGGCCCGGCCGAACTTAGCACGCTTTTACTTGTTTTCTTCTGACATATTATTTCAATCCTAACTTGGAATTACCAAGCCCACGAACGGGGTGTTATACGAAGTCGGTTTAGATAGCAAGCAAATTTCAGCTAAAGATTAATCCCACATTTAAGTGAGTTTCTATTTTCTAATATGAGGGTCAAACAATGGCTATACACATTGAAATTTACATTGAGCTACATACATGAACATGGTAATCCCATTGACAAATAATTTATAGTGCAATGTGATACAAAAAGGAGCCTATCGTATACATCATAACTGCATCGAGTTTACATGAGAATGACACATAAATTTAGTGCATGCCAACTTAAGTTGTGCACGTGTTTGTGTGGAGCTGAGTAGGGTAGGGTAGAGTGGGGCATTTTGTGTTTGTATTCAAACAGATTTGTAGTGTCACTGCCAATTAAAACCACTTTTGGGCTTTCAAACAATGAACCTTGTGAAGCAGGAGGTGGGGAAGGCTGATTGTTGTTTGCCACTCTTGCAATACTTGTTAGACAGGAAACCTAGTTTCTCTTTGCTGACTGTGTTTGCGCTTTGGCGCTTTTCTCTTAACTTGGTTTATTTGTTGTTGCAACCGGTGTTTCTGTATGTATGATGTGGTGTGGTGGTGGCACATTAAACTCTTTTATCGCTTATAGCGATGATGACCGAGACGATGGTTAGCTACAGCGATATTGATGACAGAGTGATGATTGTGGTGTTCATTTATGACGATACCACCAACGATAGCAGTGATGACGATAATGATTTTAGCCACATTTTGCACGCTATTCGTAAACTCGATAATGACGTTTTAGTTGAGACATTTTGTGCTGGTTTAATTATTATCGGGTATTGTTTGTTTGTTGCTGAAGTGTTGTTGAGGCCAATTCTTCGTGGTGTATTGTGAAGTGTAAATTATTTCGTTTGTTGTAGTTGTTGTTCGTTTGCTAGGTTTTTGTTTTTGATTTATTATTATGGCTGTGACTTCCGTAGCGTTAGACAAAACATATCCGCAGCTCAAACTGTGCTCACCATATTTCAGCCATCTAATAGACACGGTAGGCACAGGCACATGGACAGATACAATTTGCACCAACTATACAAAAAATACAATTTGCACCAATCTGTTTTAAATATGTGTGCGCGTAATCGCGTAGAAATTCGAATTTATGTTAGCAGTGAGAGCAAGTGTAAATTAAGTCAGAATTTGCTTAAATAAAAGTAAAGAAGTATGAGCGCATAAAGTTTGGGAGGGCCGAATCTTATATACCCTTTACAAAAGATCACATTGAACGGTTTTTTATGTGCAGATAAGGCGGTTTGTATGAGAATTACTTGCGTCCAAAAATATAATCAAACCGTATAAGAATTCGCAATCCAGTGGCTCAATGGATAGACTGATTTGGGCCATACTTAACATCGATGTTGACACTATGTGCCATTTTCAGAGAAATCGAATAATTGCTTACTACAGTTGGACATTTGCCATTTAAAACAGACCCAAATCAATGTGAAATTTAGGTCGAACGCTACACTCAACCAAATTTGTTATTCAAAACAGCAGAAAAGTTTGCTAAAACAGCCGTTTTTGTCTGCTGAAATTAGTAAAGCAAACATTACTACTGTTTTAGCAAATAAAGAGCGGCTGTATTAGCAAACATTTCTGTCAGCAAAAAATCAGCAAACCAAATCTGCTGCACAAGTCTGGTGATCAAAAATAGCATGCACCTACTTTTTGCCTGTTACTTGTTTTGATTACTTTAGACATTCTTTATAGGTTTTTTTTTTTTTAATTTTGTTGGAATATTAATGTTAAGAAGTTACCTGATCCATCTACGGGTATAGGTTAGGTTAGGTAAGAGTGACCTTTACAAACTCACGTTGACAATTTTAAGTCCATTGTGAAACCACAGCAGCGACAGATCAAGGTTTCCGGCGGGAATCGAATTCACGACCCTTGTACTGGAAATCCAAGCACGCTACCAACTCGGCTACCGGGGCGCCCATACATTTCGAAATGTGGCTGAGCTCGCTCGCATTTTTTATTATTGCTCTACTAATGTGTGCTTGACTGGCATGGCCTTTTGTTTCTAAACTTGAAGAAAACAGATTATGGAAAGTAAACATCCACTGAGACTCACATTTACATTTGTATTTTATTATTTCTTCTAACATCCCCCTCATAATTAAGCAGCATTCTTTTTCAGCAAACAACAGACTTTTCAGCAGTAAGCTTTTCTGAATTTCCAGAACTACTGCTGTAATAGTAGAACTACTGCTATAATAGCAGAACTACTGCTGTAATAGCAGAACTACTGCTGCAAAAGCAGCAAAATTAACTACTAACAGTCAGCAGACAGTGTTTGCTATTTCAGCAGACTAATTTCTATGAGTGCAGTTTTGTTCGGTCGGAAGATTTCGTTAAACGGACATAGGGCACTTAGAATACCAACAATATACTGGGTAGTTGTGTAGAAGTAATATAAATTTCAGACTCAATTTACTTTTGCTCGATGTGGCCACCTTTTGCCTTGCAAGCTGCTCTTCCAAAAGCAGGCAAGCTCGATAAAAACGATTTTAGAGCGAGCATCTGCGGTTACAGCTGCCCATGCCATCACTTGAGATGGAAAATTGCTAAAGCTTCTATTACACGATATGTATTGTCCTATATATTTTCAAGATATCAACTCTGAAAGTTGTACACATCATGTGATACGTGTGAAATATATAATATGAAAAATGGATTTTCGAATAAATATGCAACACTTTCGATTAAGCGAGCACTTATTTCATCGAACATACATGAAGACACATGTGTATGAAAAAATACAATACATATTATATGTCGAATAAAGCACACTCTATTCGTATTTGATGTACATAAGGCAATTCTGATGAATACAGAAAGTGACAGCACATATGTAACGCACATATCGCGTGAGAGCAGCTTTAGGTTGTTTGTATGCACATATTCTCGAACGTGCGCAAGGTTAAGTAAACACGACCAGTTTGTGACTTTACGAATTGTTCAATTGGGAAAATTTTTTTCACTACGTTCGTGCTAGCGTAGCATCTCCTTTGCATTTTCGAGTCTAACTTTTCTTTGCTTTGGTATAAGATCGTACTTCTTTTGGAACTTGTAAGGCTTTACATTGATCTCGTTTTTATTCCCTCCACCATACTAATTTCGTCCTTCTGTTTGTAATGCATCGAAATATTGATCTGAAAAAACCAAGGGTGATCTTTTAGCTATTATCTTTTTGGCAATACTGGTTTAAAAAGCTCACGCACGTTTCGTGTTTTATTTCACTGTCAAACATCATCTTACAAACGATCAACGCTTGTAAATTATTGAATTTCCGTTGAGCGACGAAGCTCATTTTTGGCTCAATGGGTACGTAAATAAGCAGAATTGTCGACTTTGTAGTGAAGATCAGCCAGAAGCATTGCTACCAATGCATCCAGAAAAAGTCACAGTTTGGTGCGGTTTATGGGCTGGTGGCATCATTGGACCGTACTTCTTCAAATATGATGCGAATCGTAAGGTAACTGTAAATGGTACAGTGAGATGATATCCATTTTTTTATTTGCCCACAATGCAAGAGCTTGACTTGCATGACATGTGCTTTCAATAAGACGGTGCCACTTGCCACACAGCACGCGTAACAATGGACTTATTGAGAGGCGAGTTCGGTGAACATTTTATTTTACGTTCGGGTTCCGTTCAATTGGCCGCCTAGACCGTGCGATTTAACGCATTTAGACTATTTTTTGTGATGCTATTTTAAAGCTCATGTTTACACAGGCAAGCCCGGTTAAATTGACGCATTCGAAGACAAATTAAAGCATTTATTCGTGAGATGCCGGCCGAAATGTTGGAAAGAGTATGCCGTATGCCAAAATTGGACTGGAGCGGATGGACCATTTGAGTCGCAGTCACGGTCAACATTTGCATAAAATAATCTTCAAACATTAAATTATATGGATCATACTATAGATTTCATGGATTTTTCTGAATTTTATATATTTGTTTTTTTTTTTGAAAAACTTTCCTACAGCTCTTAAAAAACCCCTTTAACCCTTTATATACCGAACTTGTGTTTTAACTTCTTAGGCCCTTAGAAGGCGTAATTATTATCCGATTTGGCTGAAATTTTGCACGTAATGTATTGTTTGGACTTCAAAAATACGCGCTTAATATTATCTAAATCAGTTCCTTACATACGGTTCCCATATAAACTGATCGCCCGATTTTATTTCTTGAACTTCTAGAGGGCGCAATGACCATCAGATTTCGCTGAAATTTTGTAGCAGTCATGACAAGTACGGTCCACATCGGTTCATTACTTAATAGCGCTTCTTTATATTTGAACACGTCATACAAATGCGATTCCATGGTGGAGGGTATATAAGATTCAGCTCAGCCAAATTTAACGCACTTTTACTGTTCAATATATGTTGCACCCTATCATGGTATATTTGCAGATCAATAGCGATTTGATTGCCACTACGGCGTAGATTTCGTTGAATTTGAGCCTTTACTAGCCGAACCATGGTTTGTTGTAGGTTTTTTTTTTACCACCACCATGACGTTTGATAATGTTACCAGTATCATTGTACTAATTATGGTGCGATACACAAACATTTTGTTCATTTTGAGGTGTATGAGTACGCCTGCAATAGCCGTTTGTGGTTTTCTAGCCAAATAAAACGCGCTTGAATTTCATCACTAGTAACTTCCTTTTTGAATAAAATCCGAAGCAAATGCTTTTAGTGGATTGTAAACAATATAATGAACTGTCAATAAAACAAATATTATATAGCTGTCATTTTAATTTGACAAATATACCACTGAGAACTCGGTAACACTTCGTGTTAGTCACCCTGAAGATATAACCCCCATAAAAACCGATTCCTGGATTTAATTTCTCAATTTTTGTCCGATTTAGCTGAAGTTTGATAAGTGAAGTACTCCTAAAACTTCCAATACTCACATAAAATTTTTATCAGAATCCTTGATGGTGGAAACTCAAGTTTCGGCCTCGCCCCTTTATACTAGTTCAAATTTGTGTGTTTAACCAAAATTTCCTTTTTGATGCCATTTTTGTTATGATTCTTTTATAATATGTTTAAGCTACTTTCACATGGATTGAAACAACACTTGTTTGAACACATACGAATGTATAGCGTACACAATATTGAATATAATAACCTCGACTAGATTGCAGAATTGAGTTAATCTGTTTGTAGTGCATTAGTATTCGTACATTTGTTATGGCCTTTTTTTCTGGCTAATCTTTCTCAACATAAGGCATCTGTGTTAGAATTAGTCACTGTTGGCTTTCCTAACAATACCATTAGAGTTCATTCAGTATTTTTTTCTTTGCCATTATTATCAGTTTTTGTGATCTGCTCATATGGGATTTTTTACTCGTTTGGCGCTCACGGGTCTGGTTTGATAATTAGGTTAGATAGTTTTTTTTCGCTTACTAACTTGGTCAACAGCAGCAAAGTATTTCAAGAACAGACAAGGCAACGAGAAATGAAAATGAAGAGTAGTTTTTTTAACTTCCTTGGCTTTGTTGATTTTAAAATTGGTTTTATGTTTAAGCTATGTATATGAAAAAAATTTCTTCCACTATTTTGCCATTTCCTCTCCACCCTGGAAGTTTCTTTACATACATCTTTATTGTAAATTAATCGCCTACTTGATTTTTTTATCTGAGCCTCTCTGTCTGTCTATTTTCCCAATCTCGTGAATTTTTGCGGCAACTTGTTTCATAGTGGGATTCAAATTCATTCTCAAGGTGAAATCAATTGAGATAAAACTAATTGAATAGAATTGAAAAATTTGCTGTTGTCGGACATACTCTCGCATGGTTTTTGCTTTTGGAAATTTTGCGAGAATGGGTTCAAATCAAACAACACAAATAGAAAATGACGAAAACATGTGTATCTAACATTTGAGTAAGGAAGGAAGTGTCACGGCACGTGTTCAAATATTTCTATAGTGATAGAATCCCATTAGGAACAACTTCTTATTTAAATATTAAAATAAAAATACATTTTTGCGGCTGAATGTGGCTAAATCTAGAATATATACCATCATAAAAAGTCTAAGTGAATTTGTTTAGCCTATGTCTCACCTATGTCTCAAAAAACAAATAAAAGCTCCAAAGGTCCGCAGACTTTTTAATAGAACACGTCGTAAAAAAGCGGAAGTTTAATGGGATGTGTATTACACACGGCTCAAGGAATACAATAAGTTTACCAGAGCGGCAAAACGTGCCTCCTGGAAGCTTTTCTGCGAACAGGTCGATAGCGTTAACAACGCCGCCGAGATAAAAAAGTTTCTCTCAAAAACTCACGTCCAAACTGAAACTTTAGTAGACGACATAGGAGTGAGAGCAGATACAACGGAGGACATGTTGAGGCTTTTGATGAAAACTCATTTTCCACAGAAAACTCATTTTCCATAGGAAGCGACTCACGGAGACACCGGAATCTTGGAATAATGATATTGATCGGAGGTTAATAATTTGGAATTTATGGTGAAGGAATCCTTGAGGGGCTTCAAGCCAATTAAGTAACCCGGACTTGATGGAATATTTCCGGCGTTACTACAGAAAGAGGCAGACTATCTGGCGCCTCATCTGGCCAATATTTTCACAGGAGGCAAGGGTGGTGTTTATACCCAAGTCCAGCAAGGAAAGTTGTGCAACACCATAGGCCTACAGATCCATAAGCCTTACGTCCTTTCTACTCAAAACCATGGAACGCAATGTGGACACAATAATAAAGAGTAGGACATCCAGCGAACTGCTTAAATACAAACAGCATGCCTATATCAAGGAAAGGTTGGTGGAGATTGCCCTGCACGAGGTTGTGCATAAAATAGAAGAATCCTTCGATGCCAAAACGTACACACTGGTGGTATGCATTGACATCGAGGGGGCTTTTAACAATGTGCGGACCGACACACTGATCCAATCCTTAGACCAGTACCGGGTGGACCCGGTCCTTAGAGACTGGATAAACCATATGCCAAGGAATAGGTGGATAAATTGTGTGTCCCATGTCATAAATATAAGGGAGAAAGTGGCACAGGGCACGCCACAGGGGGTCATTTTATTGCCACTCTTATGGGTGATCACCATAAATGAACTATTACGGATGCTGACTGAGGAGGGATTTTAACCCATTTGCTACGCAGACGATGTTATAATACATCTATGGGGTAGGGATCCGAACGAACTATGCTGAAGGGCCGAAAGGTTCTTGCATATGGCATATGACTGGGCTAGACCCAGAGGTCTCAATATTGACCCAGAGAAGATTAAAATATGCCTGTTCACGAGGAAGACAAAGGTGGGCGAAGTTAACGGACCATGTTTCCTCAATAAGACGATTTCGATATCTGACAAGGTCAAATACTTAGGTGTGCTCCTTGACAGGAAACTGATATGAAAGTGTCACATTCAGGAGCGTACTGAGAAGGCTCACAGATGTTGGGCACTCTATAGACGGGCCGTAGGCTCGAAATGGGGCCTGAATCCGACGATAGTCTACTGGCTCTACAGGAGCGTGATTAGACCAATACTTACTTACGCCTCAGTAGTTTGGTGGACTGCTATGGAGAAAAAGTGTAACATAAGAACCATACAACAGGTTCAGAGAACATGTTGTCTTGGGATAGGTGGAGCGATGAGGACCACGCCCACTAGGGCGCTGGAGACCATTCTCGATATCCGACCCATTGACATACAGATTAAGTGTGAGACAGCCACTGCGGCTATGAGACTTAAGGCGATGGAAGAATGGATTGAGGATGGGAGCAGTTCATACCATCGCGGTATAATCGAGCCGACGATAAGAAACCTGGAAGGAAGGGAAGAGGTTTCCGATCGGATACCTGAGATGAATCTTGAAGTCGAGTGCGAGGCACTGCTGCCAGAGGCACAGTCTTGGATTGACGTAACCCTAGTATTGCCATCTGGAAGATCATGTTACACTGATGGATCAAAGCTAGAGGACAGAGTGGGCCTGGGGGTTTACATTGAGAACCCAGAGACTGAGAACTGTTTTAGACTACCTGACCATAATATGGTCTTGCAGGCGGAGATCCGGGCGATCACGGAATGCATGTAATGGTGTGATGCTAACGCGAGGACGTCGAGTATGAACTCTTTACCGACAGTAAAATTGCCATAAGGACATTAACAACCAGGACGGTAAGGTCACGAAAAGTCTTGCAGTGTAAGGAGATTATCGCCTTCTCTGAGGATGACAAAATCCGCTTCGTTTGGGTGTCGGGCCATAACGGAGTAAGGGGAAATGAAAGGGTAGACGATTTGGCAGTGAAGGCCAGAGGACGGCCGTCAATAAACTTGATTGACCCGTAGCCTTTCGGGTCGACGCAGTCCGAGTTAAGGGAGTGGGCGACAAATGCGCATGCAACATTGTGGAACAGCGAAACGGTTGGTAGGACGGCGAGAATCCTATGGGGGGATTCAGATCGTGAGAAGACGAGGCTATTACTGAAAGAAAGCAAGAAGGAGGTCAGTATAGCTATTGGCATCCTAACGGCACACATAGGACTACGAGCTCACTTATGTAAAATCGGTGCGGCAACTGATATCATGATGAGACGTTGGAGCATTTCCTTTGTCATTGCCCGGCTTTCGCATCCAACAGATGCCGGCATTAAGGTGGAGACACAATACCAGACATGAACCAACTTAGTGGAGTATTATTGAAAACAATTAAGTATTTTGTAAGTAGTACGGAATTCCTATCTTAAAATTTTCTTCTTAGGGGTTACTTTATAGTTTTTAGATCGCACAACAAGCCGGTTTTAATATCTGCCGGCGGTTTAATATCTGCACCCTCTTTTCAACCTAACTTAAAGGTCTCAAATAGTTTTGCTTGAGGACTTTTAATATTTTATAGCTTAAGCATTTTATTTAAAGTATCCTCTCAAGGTGTTTCCCAGCAGAGCTAGTTATAATGTGTTGGATCATCATTTTATCAGCCTGGGATTTCCATAATATTTATATCGATTCATTTTCTTAAAGAAGTGTAGTTTATTATTATAAATTTTCGTTGTCGATACTTTATACAAAAGTAAGTTATGTAAACCCGTTTGTAATATTACTCTTACACAAAATGTGACCCACGAGTCAATGAACTAGTCAATTGCTGGTTGGGGTATTTATAGCTCCCTAGCTGTCGCTTGAAACTAAAATTGCAATTTTAATAATAACAAAGTCCAACGCAGTAACATAATAAAAAAAATTAAAATTTCAAGTGAATTACCTTCGCTCATACGATCATGTCATTGGATGAACCTTCCGTCCGTCAAACCCTTTTTGGCATTTCAACTAAGCAGCAGTTATACCGGACACCTATGGAAATGTTTATGGCTCTTATGTTGTGTTTTGCCATTTTTATGGCTTATGTGGCACACTATGGGCGCTTGGATGATATGATAGATAGAAAAGCATTTGGTAACATACCTTTGTTGTTGAATTTCTATTGTATTTATTTTAATATTTAATTACAATTAGTTTCCTGCCCCTTTGGGTTAAATTCACTCTAGTTGCAACCGCCAACCATAAGTATGGTTATAAAACAGTTTTTTTTTTTTAAATCCCTTTTAGTGGTTTAGAATATTCCTCGTAAAAAGAGTATAAAGTGTAAGTAAAAACTTTTAATATATGTTTAAAATTTTGTATTATAAGGCTGGCAAACCGAAAAAGTTCCACTGTTAAAATATTATGAATTGTAAGTATACGCAATAGTTGCGATTTTTTTTTATCATATTTGTTGTATATATTGTGTAAATGAGTCAGATTGGCTCCATAACCTTGCCTTATCAAATCCTATCCAATTAAAATGGCAGTTCTGATAAGAGTCAATTTAAGTGGCGGTTATGATAAGAGACACTATAATGCGATATAATTTTGCAGAGGCTCCATAGGTAAAAGTTGAGGGGCGCATACCTTGTAAACTATACACTGGATATACACCAACATTATGTTTCCAAGTTTAACCTATCTACGCAATATAAATGAAGTGCAGTATTGACAACTTTGTGTAGCCAAAACTAGACAGTACTTAAAGTGTTTGCGAGAAAGATTCTTCAAAAAATTTATTGAACAATCTGTGTTGATGATAAATGTAGCTGTTTTATAAACCACGAACTGTACGATGCTGATCAAAAAACTACTATAACTTTGTATAGGTCATGTTGTTCTAACTAATGAAGAAGCTGTAACTAAAAAGTCATTTGATTGGGAAGACCAAAATTCTTCTCGTCAGCTCGATTCTAGGTGTCAGAAATTGGAAAAACTTCGCAGAAAACCGAGGGGCTTGGAAATTCAATCTGAGTTGGGCTAGGTTAACTTAGGTTAGGTTGGAAAGAGAGTGCAGATATTAATCCGCCCCATGCCACTATGGACGTACACCTAAGCCAGTAATCGGCTTGTTATGCGCTCTAAAAACTATAAAGTAACCTCATGCCCTACACATGCCATCACTTGCCGCACCTAATTTACAAAGGTGAGCTTGTAGTTCTATGTGTCCCGTTATGATACCAATAGCTATACTGACCTCCTTCTTGCTTCCTTTCAGTAATAGCCTCGTCTTCTCACGATCTGGATCCCCCAATAGGATTTTCGCCGTCCTACCGACCGTTTCGCTGTTCCACAATGTTGCATGCGCATTCGTCGCCCACTCCCTTCACTTGGTCTGCGTCGACCCGAAAGGCTTTGGGTTAACCAAGTTTATTGAGGGCAGTCCTTTGGCCTTCACCGCCAAACCGTCTGCCCTTTCATTTCCCCTTCCTACGTTATGGCCCGGCACCCAAACGAACCGGATTTTGCCATCCTCAGAGAAGGCGTTAATCTCCTTCTTAAACTGCTAGACTGTTCGTGACCTTACCGTCCTGGTTGTTTTTGCCCTTATGGCAATTTTACTGTCGGTAAAGATGTTCACACTCGACGTCCTCGCCCGGATCTCCGCCTGCAGGGCCAGGCAGTCTAAAACAGATCTCAGTCCTTGGGTTCTCAATGTAAACCCCCAGGCCCACTCTGTCCTCTAGGTTTGATCCAACCGTGTAACATGATCTTCCAGAAGGCAATACTAGGGTTACGTCAATCCTAGACTGTGCCTCTGGCAGCAGTGCCTCGCACTCGACTTCAAAGTTCATCTCAGGTATCCGATCGGAAACCTTTTCCCTTCCTTCCAGGTTTCCTATCGTCGCCTCGATTATACCGCGATGGTATGAGTTGCTCCCATCCTCAATCCATTCTCCCATCGCCTTAAGTCTCATAGCCGCAGTGGCTGTCTCACACTTAATCTGTATGTCAATGGGTCGGATATCGAGAATAGTCTCCAGTGCCCTAGTGGACGTGGTCCTCATCGCTCCACCTATCCCAAGACAACATGTTCTCTAAACCTGTTGTATGGTCCTTATGTTGCACTTTTTCTCCATAGCGGTCCACCAAACTACAGAGGCGTAAGTAAGTATTGGTCTAATCACGCTCCTGTAGAGCCAGTAGACTATCCTCGGATGCAGGCCCCATTTCGAGCCTACGGACTACATAGTGTCCAACATCTGTGAGCTTTCTCAGTGCGCTCCTGAATGTGACACTTACAATTCAACAAGTTAAGTTCTTGAATATGTAAAATCTGAGTATATTTGGATATAGCTGCCATACAGACCGATCTGCCGATTTAGGGTTTTAATACCATAACATGAGTTACAAGACATCAGTGTACCTTAGTTAAGGAATGAAAATAACCTTAGAAATAGCAGCGACTTTAAATATTTAATTTTTATACCCTCCACCATAGGATGGGGGTATACTAATCTCGTCATTCTGTTTGTAACACCTCGAAATATGCGTCTGAGACTCCATAAAGTATATATATTCCTGATCGTCATATCATTTTAAGTCGATCTAGCCATGTCCGTCCGTCTGTCTGTCGAAAGCACGCTAACTTTCAAAGGAGTAAAGCTAACCGCATGAAATTTTGCACAAATACTTTTTATTAGTGTAGGTCGGTTGGGATTGTAAATGGGCCAAATCGGTCCATGTTTTGATATAGCTGCCATGTAAACCGATCTTGCGCCTTGACTTCTTGAGCCTCTAGAGGGCGCAATTCTCGTCCAATTTGACTGAAATTTTGCACGTGGTGTTTTGGTATCAACAACTGTGCTAAGTATGGTTCATATCGGTCCATGTTTTGATATAGCTTCCATATAAACTGATCTTAGGTCTTGACTTCTTGAGCCTCCAGAGGGCGCAATTCTCGTCCGATTTGACTGAAATTGCAAAATTGAAAATGCACGTAGTGTTTTGATATCACTTCCGACAACTGTGCTAAGTATCATTTAAATCATAATCTGGTATAGCTGTCATATAAACCGATCTTGGATCTTGTTAAGGTTAAGATGCTAAGTTTAAAAAAATAATTTTTCGAAAAAATAATAATTGGACAATCATCTGTGAAGTAAAATAAGAATCAATTAATAGAAAAAAAATAAATTTAAGGACAGCATCTTTATTTTAAAGTTTGGTTCTTTGCCTTGTTGCCAAAATCCTACGAATAATAAAAAATTTAAAATTTGCGACCAACTTTTTTCTATGTTCAGGCTGCCTCTGTATCCAAACCTAATATATGTATGTACCTCTACAAATGTTTTTGTGCGAAATACAATTGTACGAATACTTTTAGTCATATCTTTTTGAAACTTTTAACATGATTTTTTTTTGCGCGTGTATTTTTAGCATAAACAACTGTTTAGTTTGTACTCTATTTTTTAAACTTATGTATGTGTATGCGTACACTTTGACATTTTTTGTTTGTTATCATATATTAGGTGATAACTTTGTCAGACGGTGTAAACAAACCCAAAAACCTGAAAATCATGCCACCACTCGTTATGACTTAAAAGTGAACTCATTGCTCGTGCCAATTTTAGGTGACAGCATTATAGGGTGATGAAAACTTTACCTTGAAAATATTTTCCAAAAGAAATAAAGATAATACATTTCGTTGACAAATTAAATAAAAAAATGTTCAAATAGAATAATTACGGTCAAAATGGTGGATGAAGGGGGAGGTGAAAAAGAAAGTAATAAAGTTTTGTATGCTGACTTCTCTAAAGAAGCTCGTCACATTAATGATTGGGAGAAGTACAAGTAAAGTTTAAGCAAAATTTAATATGGTTGAAAACGGTGTGTAAAGATATTTCACAGATTTTACAGTAAGTAGAAGCCGTTGTAGTTTATGGGTCATTATGCTGGCTTATCATTCATATATTTTGCATAACGGTTCGGCCGTGATAATCTCATGATATGAAACGATATGAAAAGAAACAGTTAGGAACACCTCCGTTATCAAAACCGCACGGACTTATTTGTAATGAAGGCGTCCTGGTAGCCACGTTAGCGTGTTTGGGAGCAAATATCAATCCTTAGGTTAGATTCCCATCAGAGGCTTTAGCTTGTCGCCACAAACTTAATTTTTATACCCTACACCACTACTGTGGTACAGGGTATTATAACTTAGTGAATTTGTTTGTAACACCTAAAAGGAAGAGAGCTAGACCCATTCACAAGTATACCGATCGACTCAGAATCACTTTCTGATTCGATTTAGCTATGTCCGTCTGTCTGTCTGTCCGTCCGTCTGTCCATGTTTATTTGTGTACAAAGTACAGGTCGAAGTTTTTCAGCCTAGAGACAAAGCCTATTGAAATTTGAAAAATCGGTTCAGATTTGGATATAGCTCCCGTATATATGTTCGTCCGATTTTCGGTAATAATGCAATAAAATGGTCATTTGTTAACCGAATCTCTCGAAATTTGAAAGGAAGGATTTTCTTATTACATGGAAATCGGTTCAGATTTAGATATAGCTTTCATATATATATATATATATATATATTGGGTTGCCTAAAAAGTAATTGCGGATTTTTTAAAAGAAAGTAAATGCATTTTTAATAAAACTTAGAATGAACTTTAATCAAACATATAATTGCCATTTTGTTCGATAACCTTTTTCCATCTTCCTGGCAAATTTAGTATTCCACGCTCATATAACTTCTGGCCTTTATCTGCAAAAAACTGAACCAAGTGCGATTTTATAGCCTCATCATTGCCGAAAGTTTAACCATTTAAGGAGTTCTGCAAAGATCGAAATAAATGGTAGTCTGATGGTGCATGGTCATGGCTATATGGTGAATGCATCAAAAGTTTCCAGCCAAGCTCACTCAGTTTTTGGCGAGTAACCAAAGATGTGTGCGGTCTAGCGTTGTCCTGGTGGAATATGGCACCTTTACGATTGACCAATTCTGGTCGCTTCTCCTTAATGGCTGTATTCAATTTGTCCAATTGTTGACAATAAACATCCGAATTAATCGTTTGGTTCCTTGGAAGCAGCTCAAAATATACCACACCCTTCCAATCCCACAAAACAAACAGACAGCATAACCTTCTTTTGGTGGATTTCAGCCTTTGAAGTGGTTTGAGCTGGTTCACCATGCTTGGACCATGATCGTTTTCGACTAACGTTGTTGTAAACAATCCATTTTTCATCTGCAGTTATGATTCGTTTTAAAAACGGATCGAATTCATTGCATTTAAGGTGCATATCACAAGCGTTGATTCGGTTTGTTAAATGAATTTCTTTCAATACATGTGGTACCCATATTAAAATTGACGCCAAACAAACAAATGTAAACAAAATTTCGCGCACTTTTTTTCTAAAGCAAGCTAAAAGTAACAGCTGATAACTGACAGAAGAAAGAATGCAATTACAGAGTCACAAGCCGTTGAAAAAATTTGTGAACGCCGACTATATTACCGACAATTACTTTTTGGGCAACCCAATATATGACCAGATTTTCACTCCTAGAGCCACTGCAAGCGCATTTATTGACCAATCTTCGTACCACGCTTTCCTCGATGACTGCCACTGTATCTGAGAAGTTTTCTCGAAATCGGTTCAGATTTAGGTATAGCTCCCATAAATATGTTCGTCCAATTTTTGGGAAATATTGCAAGAAACTGCTCAGTTTTAAATAGATTCTTTCGAAATTTTGCAGGAAGGATTTTCTTATGACTCTCGATATTACTGGTCAATTTCTTAGATTTAGATATAGCTGTCATATATATATATCGACAGATTTTCACCCCAAGAGCTACTGCAAGCGCATTGTTTGACCAATCTTGCCAAAATTTTGCACAACGCTTTTCTCGACGACTACTACATTATCTGAGAAGTTTGTTCGAAATCGGTTCAGAATTAGATATAGCTCCTATATATATGTTCGTCAGATTTTGGGCAATTTGCAATAATGTTGTCATTTGTCAACCGCAGTTATTACAGTTTGTACATATTTGCTCGCCAATGTCCATCGAAATTGGTTCAGAATTGGATATAGCTCGCACATTGTACTTATAGGGTAGGTGTAGGATATTATAGAGTCGTCACCGCCCGACTTTTGTCCTTCCTTACTGGTTCTAAATGATTCTGTCTAAAAGAATGCCAATATAACCCTACCCAACCAAATTTTTTTATATGTAAACCCCAAAATGTTTATCGAATGCCAACACAATGGCGATTCGAAGAATACTAAAATCATTCTAAAATGTACACTCGAATTATAATTTGCAGTGTGAATATCAAAATTCAAACCAATGGCGTAAAACACTTGGAGACATGCCTGCCTAAAAATCCATTATTAAAATTGCAATATTGTTATCCTTGTTCTATTATGTTCTTGCAATACATCAAATGTTTTTGAACCACCTACTGGCAAATATGTTTTTTGTTTTTGGTAAATTTAAAAATGAGCTTTAAAGGTCAAAAGTCTAAGCAATTGTTGCTGGCTGATATCAAAACAAATTAAAAATTCTTTGCCCATCAACTATACAGAGACACGTCATCATGCTTTGGATGAGTGCATTTTGTGTAGCCCTTTTATTTTTGTTTAATCATCATTATTTGCTGAACAGAGTTTAGGTTAAAGTTCAAGACCGCGAGTACCGATTGCCAGACAAAAATAAACAAAACATGAAGGTGGAACGGATTCGATTTTTTCTATTGCAACTTAAAGATGTAATATGACTAATACAAACTTTAAAAGTAATCAATATAAAATAAATATATTATATATAAAAATCCAAGTTTTTTTCTTTGTTCCATTGTTCCTGCTAACAGAGGTTAGCATGTCCGCCTATGATGCTGAACGCTTGGTTCGAATTTCCCCTCCTAATGCCGGCGACATTTGTGAGGTACTATGCCATCCATAGAAGCCATGTAAAAACTTTACCTCAAAAAGGTGTTGCATGCCGTTCGGACTCGGCTATTAGGCCCTGAATGACACGCTTCTATCAGTAATTCCCCGAGCTAAACGGGTTATGGAAGAATCGCAGAAAAGTCTTTAAAAGGAGGAATGTCATCAAACGTTTGGGACGTCTATAGGGCTGAGCTAAGAAAATACAAGGGCGAGCTTAAAATGCTCAGAACAAATCCTGGGTGGAATTCTGCAGGTTCTAAGGCCTCTAGGCTAAGGAAGATCCTATTGTCGAAACCCATTGCTGTGAGATATAATCAGAAGTCAGAGAATGTATGGACATTTTCTAGTGAGGAAACACTGGAACTACTCGTTGATATATATTTCCCGGTAAACTCTCCAAAAGACAACTTCACGCCAGAAGGGGTCGTCTCTGATGTGAATTCTTCTGAGGTTATTATCGAAATTATGTCTGAATAGAAAATCGTTTGATCGATGAAAAGTTTCGATTCCTTTTAAGTCGCCAGCTACTGATGATGTATCACCGGTTGGAACACAAGCTGTGTCCGATAGACTGACTTACTCCTTGGCTTAGGGAGATATACTCTACTTGTATCAGCCTGTTTTACATGCTGTGAAATGGAGGCACACAAAGGTCATTTTAATTCTAAATACAGAAAAAACTTAACACATGAATGCGACAGATTTTCGTCTCATTAGTCCGTCATCGTTTATGCTGAAGACTTTAGCGAGGTTGATAGAGGCATATCTTAGAGCAAAGATCACTGGAGATCGCTTGTCTCAGCAACAGCATGCATATAGTAAAATTTATGTGACCCAATCTAGATTTGGAGAGGTCTACCGCTCTGCTGTCGCTGGCTAGAACAGATGTATCAGCCATTGTGTCCGTCAGATGTATCAGCCATTACTATCTGATCGGAAAGCATGCTGACAGACTGAAGGTTGCAAGTAACGAATTTTGCCGAAGCTGTGAGGACGAAGAGACTATACAACATCTGTTGTGTGTGTCCCGCACTGGCAGTCAGAAGAAGTCCCACTTTAGGATCTTATTCTTTGAGAACTTGTCTGATTTTGCGCATGCGACCATTAGCAAGTTGTTGGGCTCTTTTAAGCGATCTGGTACGTCGCACGGTGGTATGGGAAAAAAATAAGACTGTCATTTTTGAACGGATAGAGATATCTTGCATATAAACTGGATAACACCTCAGCTATAACCATGTAAAATTACATGAAGATATCTCTATCCGTTCCAAAATGGCAGACTTATTTCCATTCCACTGTACGTCGGTAGGAGTTAGAAGTCAACTTCCTTCTCGTAAGGAACTAAGTCTAAGTGCGTTTGATGGCATACTGCTTCCAGATCGGACCATATTTGGATGTCTCTGTCACTTAGAAGGCATTTCTGAACCGATTTTACATTAATTGATATGAAAAGCTGATAAAATTTACTCTTTTGGCCCCGATATATACTAAGGTCCGATTCTTAAGTTATGCGAGGTACAAAACAAAAAATTGAATTTTTCGCATTTTTCGTAAAAATTGTTGTTGATTCTAGTAGAAGATATGTGAAGTACGATATTGGCATTATTTACAAAAAAAAAAACTTGGAAAACCTTTTGAGTTCTCAAAACAAAAAACTGAGACCCCCATCTTATTAACAAATTTTAATTGCCCCAAGTGGTTCCTAATTGCATGTAAAAAAACATTTTTGCGCCATCCAAGGATTGCGGTCTTTAAGGCTATTTAACTAAAAAAGGTAAGGACAAAATTTTTGTCAGTGTGGTATTCAAATAAATGGTATTTGGGAAAAGGCTTCAAATTTTATAGGACTCAAATAAAAAGTATTTGTGTGTTGTTACGAACAGCTTTCTTTTTAAAAAAAGCCGACTCGTAGCTTCGGCAGTAATCTAGTTTTCATTTGCTTTACTTAAGTCGATATAATACAAATACCGCAATTATATTGGGTTGCTCAAAAAGTAATTGCGGATTTTTTAAAAGAAAGTAAATGCATTTTTAATAAAACTTAAAATAAACTTTAATCAAATATACTTTTTTTACACTTTTTTTTTAAAGCAAGCTAAAAGTAACAGCTGATAACTGACAGAAGAAAGAATGCAATTACAGAGTCACAAGCTGTGAAAAAATTTGTCAACGCCGACTATATGAAAAATCCGCAATTACTTTTTGGGCAACCCAATATAACATTAAGTTTGACATAATCTACATTTCGAAATGTGGCTGAGCTAGCTCGCATTTTTGTTATTGCTAACAAGACTGGCATGACCTTTTGTATCCAAATTTAAAGAAAAAACATTATGGAAAGTATACATTCAGTGGTGCTTATAAACATCCACTGATACACACATTTACATTTTTGTTTTATTTTTTCTTTTAACATCCCCTTCATAATTAAGCAGCAATCATATTCAGCAAACAACAGACTTTTCAGCAGTGCTGCTCTGAAATTGCAGAACAACTGCTGTATTAGCAGAACTACTGCTGTAATAGCAGAACTACTGCTGCAATAGCAGAACTACTGCTGTAATAGCAGCAAAATTAATTACTAATATTCAGCAGACAATGTTTGTTATTTTCAGCAATCAAAACTAAACAAAAAAACAGCTGAAAATCTAGTGGAATATTATCAGTGAAGAATAACGAATTCAATTGGGTTGCCTATAAGAAAAGTTGGATTAGCTTGGATTTAAAAGTGTGTTGACATACTGAGATGTTTCTAAGACTAGCAGGTAGAGTATCCCATAACCTTGACAGGCGTATTACAAATAATCTTTCTATACTACTCTTCTTGCGATAACTTCGAGAAGTAATATTTTAACTCATAACTGTTATTAGGCAATGAAGTGCAAACATTGGCAAAATTAACACAAACACTAAAATAAAACTTTGCAATATACGAAGAACGGACTTTCGGTTGAAATTTGTAAAAAAAAAAACATTTACGTATATAACTCTAAAGTATAATATTCAATTGTTTAAATGAATACATATGGACTTTATGTTTTTTTCTTTTAATGATGTGATAAGTGTTTTTTTCTTTATGACATCGTCTATAAAAACAATACGTTTTTGTTTTATTTTGTTAAGTACCTTTAATTATACAATTATTCAACCATCTTTGACCTTGACAACTTTGATCACATCCAATTAATCCAATTTCACATTTGGCGTTGCCGAAAATTAAAATCGAGTCACATCATCAAACATAGATAGATACAAAGAATTGCAATGTGTGCGGCAATGACCTGTCCCCCATTTGAGTTCTAAATTGATATTGAACTTTACCCAATTAGGAAAAAAAATCGCATGACTGGTTATAAATGGGGACGACTACTAAGCAGAGAAACAAGCAAATCAGGTGGTATAATGATTGATGGGAGTAAGAAAGATGGATTGGTGAAAAATTACCAATCGAAATCAAGATATATCAGACCGGTTTGTAGAAACAATAAAGAGTTGTTTCAACAAAATTTTAATATTCTCAAAGTTTATGGAGTGCGAATTGTTTGTTAAAGGTTTCTACAAAATTTAAATTCAAAAGAATGAATTCTCTAACTCTCTACAAAGCTACTTTCTCCAATTGCATGCATATATGAAATTTTCAAATGCTACAGTTGTAATTTAATTAGAAAAAATTTTAACATTTTGGTGAACCGTACGTGGCTAACTTCTTCGTTGGTGGTTGGTTATCAGTCAAACACCTTTTGACGTTTACGACGTTGAGACCGTCGAATGGTGCTATCAACTTTATTTTTATTTATATAAATGAATGCATGGGCATTGTTTTTATCTCTTTCCTTGAAATGTTAACATAAAATTGCCGAATGATAATCGTTCAAGGTTGAAACAAAATGTAGTTGTTGAAAAATATTTAAGAAAAAGTTAGAAGTGACGCCTTTCGCATGTGCATTATCTGTCATTCGAATCATATTTCTTTTTTATTATAACAAAAAATACAGGTGCCAAAGTTAGCACGACAAAATTTGGGTGGTTAAAAAAAGGTCTAGTAAAATTTTACTTAATTCTAATGAAACTTTGTTTGGGCACCATTCTTAATTTTTTCGCAATTGATTTAAACAGATCATATGTCAGCCAAATCAGACAAAAAAACAGTAAAAGTGTGCTAATTTCGGCCGGGACGGATCTTGGGAACTTACCACCATGAATTCTGATAAAAGATGATACAAATCTAGTTGAATGGTATTATTTTATTCTTCATACCAAACGGTTTATATGGGAGCTATATCAGGTTATAGACCTATTTAGACCATACTTAACAAAGCAGTTGGAAGTCATAACAGAACACCGCATTCAAATATTCAGCCAAATCGGGCAAAAATTGCGGCTTTCAGGAGCTCAAGAAGTCAAATAAGATCGGTTTATATGGGAGCTATATCAGGTTATTGACCGATTTCGACCGTTCGTGGTGCAGTTGTTGGAAGTCATAACAGAACACCATATGAAAAATTTCATTCGAATCGGATAAAAATTGCGGCTTCCAGGGGCTCAAGAAGTCAAATCGGGAGATCGGTTTATTTGGAAGCTATATCTTAATCTGAACCGATATGGCCCATTTACAATATACCGATTTAGACCGCACTTAACACAGTTGTTGGAAGTCATAACAGAACACTACATGCAAAATTTCAGCCACATAGGACAAAAATTGCGGCTACCAAGGGCTCAAGAAGTCATATCGGGAGATCGGTTTATATGGGAGCTATATCAGGTTATAGACCTATTCAGACCGTACTTAACAAAGCAGTTGGAAGTCATAACAGAACACCGCATTCAAATATTCAGCCAAATCGGGCAAAAATTGCGGCTTGTATGGGCTCTAGAAGTTAAATTGGGAGATCGGTTTATATGGGAGCTATATCAGGTTATAGACCGACTTGCACAGTACTTAACACAATTATTGGAAGTCATAACAGAACACTACATGCAAAATTTCAGCCAAATCGGACAAAAATTGCGGCTTCCAGGGGCTCAAGAATTCAAATCGGGAGGTCGGTTTATTTGGAAGCTATATCTTAATCTGAACCGATATGGCCCATTTGCAAGACCTACATCGATATTAAGTATTTGTGCAAAATTGTGCAAAAGCCGCTAGCTTTACGCGTTCGACCTCTATCGTGACTTCAACAGACGGAAGGACGAACGGACATGGCTAGATCGACTCAGAACGTCGAGAGGATCAAGAATATATATACTTTATGGGGTCTTTTTGTTACAAACGGAATGACTAGATTAGAATACTCCCATCCTATGGTGGTGGGTGTAATAATGTTCTAGGGGCTAATGAATTTGTATTGGAGGATCCATTTTATACCCAGAAGTTCTAGTTCCAAAGTAATCAGGACTAGTTCCAACTGGTTAAACATGGGGTTGTCATTGGAGTAACCAGTAGACCCTTTAACATGGGTTTGTCGTTGGATTACCCAGTTGACCCTAGAACTAGTACTTCTGCTAATTCCAACAAGCTAGTTCCGTAATTGATTTCTTGTGACATTTGTCAATTTTTGAAAAATATTTTTATTCTTCTACTTGCTCTCGGATTTCTCTCTGTCCTGTCCACTTAAACAATTTCATTAGTTTTGTAAGTGGTCGATGGGGAGATTTGAACTCATCATCTTATGTTTGGCAGTCTTCTACGGAGTAGTGTAATCTCAAAAAATTAATTTGATAAAAAAAATAAAATTAACTCGTGAACATTTTTGTGCGACCATTTTTCACAACTTTCGATGTGGTTTGTCTCTACAAAAATGCCTTGGGTGAACTTAAATCTTTGAATGGTGAAGAAGCAACATCCTACAGCACCGTGAAAAACTTGTTTAATGAATATCAGTCGGGGCCGACGCCCGCTCAACGTCAAATTCCGTATAGGTCTCTAAAATGGCTGTTGTACTAGAGAATATTGATGTCGTGCATGAACTTATAATGCAAGATCGTCATGTGACATACCATGAGATATACATTCAATATTCCATGAACATCTTGCCTTAAAAAAGGTTTGTTCTCGTTTGATCCGCATAATTTGACAATCGTTAAAAAAAAACGGTCGTGTCGACTAGTGCTAAAAAATGTTTAAAAATACGATCGCGGTGCTTCAAAATACGTTTATTTGATCGTCACATGTGGCGAATCGTGGATCTATGCGTATGAGCCCGAAACAAAACAACATCCTACCGTGTGGGACTTCGAAGTAAATCCAACGCAAAATTGGTCATGTAGCGACTGTTCCGCTTGAGCAACATAGGGCGGTCAATTATGGGTGGTACTTCATAATTTGATTGCCTCAAGTCCTGAGAGAAATTCGAAGAATAAGCAAGAGAAGACGAATCATTGTTCACCATGACAATGCGAGCTCTTACTCATCGGTACAATCCAGCGCCTTTATCACCGGCCAAAACGTCGAATTGATTTGTCATCCGATGTTGAGTCCTGACCTGGCTTCCAATGACTGCTTTTTATTTCCGCTTAATATGATAAAAATGCGTGAAGCATTCAATCACCTCCACCCAATTGGATTGGACAAAGTGCTTCGACCATTATAAATCATGTTGGAGGCAACTTGGAAAAACAATAACAAACATCAAAAAATTTTAAAGCGGTGGATATCCCCTTACTAATGTTGGCTAGCTTCTCTACCTAGTGGGATTGCTATGCGACACGCCGGTCGGATTCGGCATTAAAAAGGAGGCTCCTTATCATTAAAGCTTAAACTTTAATCGGACTGCACTCATTGACATGAGAGAAGTATCCCCTGTTTCTTAATGGAAGGTTCATTTAGTTGGGTAAGAGCAATTTGCCAGTTTGACATTATGGGCTTGTCAAAGGCTTTTTTATCATTAATAAAACAGAATAAAATAATATAAAATGAAATAAAATAAGATAAGAAGATAAAAAAACTGAAATAAAATAAAAGAAAAAAAGTTAGAAAATCAACTAAAATAAATTAAAATAATATAAAATATAATAACACAAAAATAATTGCGTTAAGTTCGGCCTGGTCGAATATTATATACCATCCACCATGGATTGGTTTGAATAAACTCTTTCAAATATGTAGGAGCTCTATAAAATAATGGACCGATGTGGGCCGTTCTTGAAATGGCTGGTAGAAGTCATAAAAAACAGTAATTGCGCCCTCTAGAAGTTGAAGAGGTCAAGTTGGGAGATCGGTTTTAGTCAGACGGACGGATATGGCTAAATCAATTTAGAATTTCAAAAAGATCAAAAATATTTAGTGGTGGAAAAAATAATAGGGACAACAGTTACTAAGAATAAGAATATTAAACAAAAAGCGTAAGAAAACATGCTCAATTCTGTAAAAGGATGAACCTGATTATTCATAGATCTGTTGAATTTTGAACGGTGAACTTAAATTTGATATAAAATCTCTTATAATTTTTGAATACTCGTCATGGTGATATTTTCTATGAAATCCCTTGGAAAAAATAAAAGGACACTTATTAAAACGTTATTATTTGTAAAATTAAAGAAGAGAAGAAAGTGATATATAATTATATAGGGTTGCAGATTAAAATTTCGAGTTGTTACAAACGGAAGGACTAGAAAAGCATATCCCCATCCTATGGTAGAGGGTCCCAAAGGTAACCAATCTAACAAAGAAACAACAAATTTAAGAAAATGTATCCTTATTTCTCACTCCTTTTAGTTGAATACACCTTTCCAACAATTTTCAGTGACTTATACCTGTGACGATACCCTGTTTGTAGTAAGAACTGTCTAGCTCCTTAAAATAGTCATCAACCACAACTTCCACCTCTTCATTACAGGCAAACCTTTTTCCACCGAGTCATTTTTGTCAGTTTGGAAAAAATAATCCGAAAGAGCAAAATTTGGCGAATAACGTGCGAGATGAAGCAATTCGAACTTTGACTTGATGAAGCAACAAATGCGGCATCCATCTTGCGCACAGCTTTCTTATCATTATTTTCTGCAAATGTACAGCACTTTTTAAGATGTCTGTGACTTCAGCTAGCTCATGAACTTTCAATCCAATAACATTTTGTAGATTTTTTTAACCATTTCTGGCGTGAACACCTAAGCAGGTTCACCACCTCAACATGTTCGCCACTACGGACCGCCCTCGTAGTATTTTTTGAAAAATAAGATATTGGGAAACATTTGAGAAGTAAAATAAGAATAAGTCAGCGATTGAAATTCGAAATAAAAGGTTGTTTCCATTAACTAATTAAATTTAAGTTTAAGTTCATTTCGTTTTAAGTTTTTCTTCGAAATGAAAAAAATCATTCATTTGTAGTTTTTTTGCGATATAAAAATAAATAAATAAAATATATATGCTTTTACTTACTATTAATAACGTACACAATAAAAACTACACGCACAAATTTGGAAATTAACCATTCATTAACATTTAATGGGCACTTAAAATAACAACATATCTCAGGTGCAATGACAACAACATTAGGGCAGTAATTATTCAGTAAACGTTCTCTATAAACAATTTCAATGGTCACAATTATAAAGAAATAACAACCATTAAAGTTAAGTTATTGTTAAAAACTCACGCGCTTCAGCTGGCAAATGCTAATTACAGTCTTATTAATACTACACATATTAGCGTCGCAATACTGAATAGTTTACGCATGACATACAAGCGAATTTGAAAACAAACTAAAATGACAGCAATATTCGAAATATAACTTTGATCGCATCATCAACATGTTGAGATACATAAAAACGTGCTAAGTTCGAATCTTGGTTGCCAAAATTTTACAGTAATTAACTAGTTTATATTTGAAATAGTTTGCGGAAATCTTATTGGGTAATGATTAGGGCTTCTAGAGCCTTAATAAGTGAAATCTGGATATCGGCTTTATCTATTTAAGGACCTTTCTGGCTGAAATTCCGTACTATTTGCAAAACCTACACAAAATACCGGCCAGATAGGTGAAAAAAAACATACTTCAAAGGTACTAAAGGGTGATTTTTTTGAGGTTAGGATTTTCATGCATTAGTATTTGACAGATCACGTGGGATTTCAGACATGGTGTCAAAGAGAAAGATGCTCAGTATGCTTTGACATTTCATCATGAATAGACTTACTAACGAGCAACGCTTGCAAATCATTGAATTTTATTACCAAAATCAGTGTTCGGTTCGAAATGTGTTCAAATTTTGACAAATTTTGTTCAGCGATGAGGCTCATTTCTGGTTGAATGGCTACGTAAATAAGCAAAATTGCCGCATTTGGAGTGAAGAGCAACCAGAAGCCGTTCAAGAACTGCCCATGCATCCCGAAAAATGCACTGTTTGGTGTGGTTTGTACGCTGGTGGAATCATTGGACCGTATTTTTTCAAAGATGCTGTTGGACGCAACGTTACGGTGAATGAACACATTTCGAACCGAACACTGATTTTGGTAATAAAATTCAATGATTTGCAAGCGTTGCTCGTTAGTAAGTCTATTCATGATGAAATGTCAAAGCATACTGAGCATCTTTCTCTATGACACTATGTCTGAAATCCCACGTGATCTGTCAAATACTAATGCATGAAAATCCTAACCTCAAAAAAATCACCCTTTACAACCAGAGCACCCTTAATATAAATAGCAACCCTCGATTATCATTGTCTTGAATTTAAATTTCATTGACGAAATATCCCACGTTTTAACATAAATATAAACGTGAATATATTTACACAATACAAACCACATCACATGACTTGGCATTCCGTAATTCGATTGCCCAGATTTGCAAATTGTGTTGTTGGTAGGGGGGCAATTGCATTGACTGTGTCAGTGGAACAAAAAAAAAAAAAAACAAAAACAAAAACACAAAACATACAACATTACAGCTAAAAAGTCAAATGTCAATTGTATAGTGTACAACATTAGCACATATGAATGTATGTATACAATCATTACCGTTATATGCGCACTTTTGTGGAAAATGTTTTGCCCACAGTTGCAAATATACATATGTATGTATTCATATTCATGCATGTACACGTATACACATAAATAAATTCAAATAAAATGATTAATTTAAAAACAAGCGAAAACAACACGGTCGATGAATAAAATCAAAAATACAAACCTCCCATCTTGCTTACCCTCATTTATTTTCAAAAAATATCGTTGCCGTATTGTTCTTTTTATACCCACTACCAAAGTGATTTTTGTAACACCGTGAAATATTGACATAAGACATGTGTGATACGGAAGAAAGTGTATTTACCACAGACAGAATGTATGCCATTACACAAGAATAAATGCATTGGAAAAGGTACAGCTAACTGTCGAGGGTTGTCGAGCTTGGTTAATGTGGTAATTGTATTATAGATGCGTTTTCGCAATTAATTCGGTTCAAATACAACATACCAACGCACGGCCCTTGAAGCCATCACACATAATAAGGTTGAAAAGTCTTCTAACCAAAGACGAAACGCGTCCCATAGTGGTTGGTGTGTGTTGCTATCTTTGACTTTCCTTTTCCATTTGTATATCCGATCATTGAGCTTGTCTCGAAAGAGAAATAAACAGGATTTGTTAAATTTAATGAGCTCGCCCTAACAGGCAAAAAACTTGAGGAATGGGAAATTCGGCAGAGCCCGGCCAGGATTCGAACCTGGGCACACGAAAGCCATTGCCGTTGTCTTAGCGTTCGAATCCATCAATACAACTTCCAACAGATGAACTTAATCATGTGTGGTACGGAAGAAAGTGTAATTTACCACAGACAGAATGTCTGCCATTACACAAGAATAAATGCATTGGAAAAGGTACAGCTAATAAGCAGGGTTGTCGAGCTTGGTTAATGTGGTAATTGTATCATAGATGCGTTTTCGTAATTAATTCGATTCAAATACAACATATCAACGCACGACCCTTGAAGCCATCACACTTAATGTGGTTGAAAAGTCTTCTAACCAAAGACGAAACGAGTCCCATAGTGGTTGGTGTGTGTTGATATCTTTGGCTTTCCTGTTCCATTTGCATCTCCGATCATTGAGCTCGTCTCGAAAGATAAATAAGCAGGAATAAGACAACATTTTCATAAATTCCTTTTTATATCCACCACCGAATGAGGCGAGTATATTCATTTTGTGATTACGTTTGCAACACATCGAAATGTTCATTTACGACCCTAGAAGGAATATATGTTCCGGCTCTGTCTGTCCGTCTGTCTGTTGAAATCACGCTACAGTCTTTCAAATGAAGATAATGGTCTGAAACTTTGCACAGATGCTGTTTTCGTCCATAGGCAGTTTAAGTTCGAAGATGAGCTATATCGGACTAAATCTTCATATAGCCCCCATATAGAACGATCCCCGATTTGGAGTCTTAAACTCATAAAAGCTGTATTCATTATTCGATTTGGCTGAAATTTGGGGCAATGATATGCGTTAAGTAGGGATTTTCTTTTCCCGACCTTTTTAATGTCCTGGAAAATAATTTCCTATATTGGGAATTCCCGCTCTCTACGTTAGATTATTATCAACTATGGTCGAGTAACCGATAAAAGATAAAAGATAATATTCTTTTTGGCAACACTGGTTTAAACAGCTCGCGCACGTTTCGTATTTTGTTTCACTGTCAAACATCTTCAGTTTGGTCTTTAATTTAAGCATGAATCGTCTTACAAACGAACAATGCTTGCAAATATTGAATTTGATTATCAAAATGCGTGCTCTGTTAAGAAAGTTCAGAGCGCGCTGCTTCAATTGTGCAACGAAGCTCATTTTTGGCTCAATGGGTACGTAAGTAACCAGAATTGTCGATTTTGGAGTGAAGATTCGCCAGAAGCATTGCAAGAGCTACCAATGCATCCAGAAAAAGTCACCGTTTGGTGCGGTTTATGGGCTGGTGGCATCATTGGACCGTACTTCTTCAAAGATGATGCGAATCGTAACGGAACTGTGAATAGTGAGCGCTATCGTGAGATGATATTCAACTTTTTTTTTGCCCAAAATGAAAGAGTTCGACTTGCATGATATGTGGTTTTAAAAAGACGGTGCCACATGCCTCACAGCACGAGTCACAATGGACTTATTGAGAGGAGAGTTGAATCGGAGAGCACTCATTGATATGTGAGATGTTTGTTCCTGTTCCTTAATGGAAAGTTCATAGGAAAATTTGCAAAATAAGTTGTGTTTGTAAGTTGGAGGCCCCCGTAGCGCAGAGGTTAGAATGTCCGCCTATGAAGCTGAACGTCTGAGTTCTAATCCTGCCGGGAATGCCAGAAAAATTTTCACCGGTGGTTATCTTCTAATGCTGGCGAAACTTGTGAGGTACTTTGCCAAGTAAAAACTTCTCCCCAAAGAGGGAGAGCTTAATGTTAAATAATGGAATGTTAATGGGAAAATTTGCATTTGAAAATTAACCAAAACTGGTAATATTTGGATATATTATATATTGTTGAATCACAAGATTTCTGTGGCCAATTGTTATCACCTCTTTCAGAGATTACACGACACGGAAACTTTTCCCGCCGGAGCATAAACTGCACCAAAAAGTCACACGTTGAGGAGAGGAGAGGGTTCTCAACAATAACTCTTGAGTTTTCTAAACCCCAGATGCGACAATTTTGCTGTATTGCGATCTTACAAGGTGCTTCACGACGACCCAAAAATGCTTTAGTTTTGCGAACGGTAACTGCAGGATTTTCGCCATTTTTATACCCACCACCGAAGGATGGGGGTATATTCATTTTGTCATTCCGTTTGCAACACATCGAAATATCCATTTCCGACCCTATAAAGTATATATATTCTTGATCAGCGTAAAAATCTAAGACGATCTAGGAATGTCCGTCCGTCTGTCTGTTGAAATCACGCTACAGTCTTTAAAAATAGAGATATTGAGCTGAAATTTTGCACAGATTCTTTTTTTGTCCATAAGCAGGTTAAGTTCGAAGATGGGCTATATCGGACTATATCTTGATATAGCCCCCTTATAGACCGATCCGCCGATTTAGGGTCTTTGGCCCATAAAAGCCACATTTATTATCCGATTTTGTTGAAATTTGGGGCAGTGAGTTGTGTTAGGCTCTTCGACTTCCTTCTTTAAATTGGCCCAGATCGGTACAGATTTGGATATAGCTGCCATATAGACCGATCCTCCGGTTAAGGGTCTAAGGCCCACAAAAGCCACATTTATTATCCGATTTTGATGAAATTCGGGATAGTGAATTGTGTAAGGCCCATCGACATCCTTCGTTTATTTGGCTCAAATCGGTCCAGATTTGGATATAGCTGCCATATAGATCGATCCTCCGATTTATGGTGTAAGGCCCATAAAAGCCACATTCATTTTCAGATTTTGCTGAAATTTGGGACAGTGAGTTGTGTTAGGCCCTTTGACATATTTCTTCAATTTGGTCCAGATCGGTTCAGATTTAGATATAGCTGTCATATAGACCGATTTCTTGATTTATGGTTTTGGGCCCATAAAATGCTCATTTATTGTCTGATGTCGCCGAAATTTTGAACAGTGAGTTAAGTTAAGCCCTTTGACATACTTCTGCAATATCGAACAGATCGGTTTAGATTTGGATAAAGCTGCCATATAGACCGATATCTAGGTTTTAGGTTTTGGGGCGATAAAAGACGCATTTATTGTCCGATGTCGCTGAAATTTGACACAGTGAGTTTGGTTAGGCTCTTCGACGTCCTTCTTCAATTTTGCCTTGATCGGTTCAGATTTGCATATAGCTGCCATATAGACCGATCTCTCGATTTAAGGCCCATAAAAGAGGCATTTATTGTCCGATTTCGCCGAATTTTGGGACAGTGCTTTGTGTTAGGCTTTTCGACATGTTTATGCAACTTGGCCCAAATCGGTCCAGATTTGGATATAGCTACCATGTAGACCGATATCTCGATTTAAAGTCTTGGCCCCATAAAAGGCGCATTTATAATCCGATTTCACTGAAATTTGAAACAGTGACTTATGTTCGGCTTTTCGACATCGTGTGTTATATAGTTCAGATCGGTATGAGGTATATGAGTATAAGGTATGAAATTTTCACCGAATTTTGATGAAAGGTGGTTTACATATATACCCGAGGTGGTGGGTATCCAAAGTTCGGCCCGGCCGAACTTAACGCCTTTTTACTTGTTGTAGTGCGTTTTGGAATAGTTACTACTTGTAAAATGTCAAAGTATAAAGGTTTCAAAAGCTACCAATATAATATCTGTTGTTGGAACCCCCTATATAATCTAAATAGATTCAAAGTTTGAAATATAGGTTTCACTTGGTTAACCGATCTTCCAGTTTGACTTCTTGAATTTCTGCAGGGGAAACAATTTTCCATGAAAATTTTTGTTATGACTTTTAATAAGTTGTTTTAATACAACGATTGGAGGCCACCGTAGCGCAGAGGTTAGCATGTCCGCCTATGACGCTGAACGCCTGGATTCAAATCCTGGCGAGACCATCAGAAAAAATTTTCAGCGGTGGTTTTCCCCTCCTAATGCTGGCAACATTTGTGAAGTACTAAGCCATGTAAAACTTCTCTCCAAAGAGGTGTCGCACTGCGGCACGTCGTTCGGACTCGGTTATAAAAAGGACGCTCCGTATCATTGAGCTTAAACTTGAATCGGACTACACTCGTGAGAAGGACTACATATGTGAGAAGTTTGCCCCAGTTCCTTAGTGGAATGTTCATGGGTAATATTTGCAATTTTTAATACAATTTTTTCAGTTTATATGCATTGTGGTTTTAATGGAATTTCAATGAGAAATTAAGGGAAAAAACGTTTGCTTGTGGCAACGCTGATTGGGATTACGGCGAAGCAAGCACAATGAAGAAGAAAGTACACACTGCGAGTTAAACAATTGTAAAAATTGCAACATTTTATTTTAATTTCTTTTTCATGCATTTATTTATTTTTATTTATGGTTATTTGTTTTTACAAATAAAAACACAACAATAAATACACAATTTGTACAGTTCTATTTAAGCGCTGATTGTATGCATGACGAATTTGTAAGCAAACCGACCTGGCTAATGGAAATCCTCTTGTGGTTGAGAACGATGTATGACATATTCCAAGATACGTTTTTATGGATATGTACAATATGTATGCATAGTACAAATGGACAAGCGTCTTTTAAAATAATATGTTAAAATTATTCAATTACCAATGGCACAGTACATCCGCAGTTAGCGTTCGTGATGGTATGATTTATTATACATATGTACATACTATAGAAACATACACGCTACTTATGCTAAAACAATTTCTGTAGATGAACTAATGCCAAAAATGGCCTTGCTGTTTAAAAAGTTCACCAAAATTGAATTTCATGTTGTCGCAAATATTATACGGGGCCTGCTATTCATATTTTGGGTAAAGCAATAACAAATCATTTAAATGGTGGAAACATCAGGTGAATTTTGTAATCTGTTCAGACGTCTTGTTGAGAGATATGAGACAGTCGATGCACGGTGAGGTATTTGACCCTAAAAATGGCGCCTTATTGATTTTTTTAAATTTTCGATATAGTAATCGATTTTTGATTTAGGACAAATTAGACAAAATTTGATGGTGTTATCCGAAAATACAGCAAAATTTATCAATAACTTCGATCTCTGGGCTAGCTTCAAAATTAAACTTTTTCAAAGTTTCTTTGAAATATACTTAAAGAAAAAAACAAAAATAGTTTAAGTCAAAGAATTAATTTTTTTTATTAAATGAAGCCTTCAAGTCTAGGAATTCAGCAATTATTTTATTCTGCAGTTGTCTATCAGAATGTTTTTTTATACCCACCACCGTAGGATAGGGGGTATATTCATTTAGTCATTCCGTTAGCAACACATCGAAATATCCATTTCCGACACTACAAAGTATATATATTTCGGATCGTCGTAAAATTCTAAGACGATTTAACGATGTCCGTGTGTCTGTCCGTCCGTCTGGTAAAATCACTATAGCCTCCAAAAATTGAGATATTGAGCAGAAATTTGACACAGATATGTCTTTTTGATGCACGCTGCTATGTAGTCCGATTTTCCGATAAAGGGTTCATTGCCCATAAATGCTTTATTGTTATCTGATTTCGTTGAAATTTGAAACAGTGAGTAGTTTAAGTCTTGCCGATATCTGGCCCAAATGTGGTTCAGATCGGATTATTTTTAGATGTAGCTGCCATATAGACCGATCTGCCTGAAGCCCATAAAAACTTTATTTTTTACCCAATTTCGCTGAAATTTGAATCAGTGGGTTAATTTTAGCCTCCCGTCATCTGAATTAAATATGGTTCATATTGGACTATATTGAGATATATCTGCCATATAGACCGATCTCCCGATTAAGGGTCTGAAGACCATAAAGGCTTTATTTATTTCCCTATTTCGCTGAAATTTGAAACAGTGTGTAGTTTTAGGCCTCCCGACATCCGTCCCAAATATAGACTACAGACCGATCTCCTGATAAAGAGGATGAAGCCCATAAAAGCTTTTTTTTCATCCGATTTCGCTGAAATTTGAAACAGTGAGGAGTTTTAGGCCAGAGAACGTGATAAAAAATTAACTATTTTCGTGCAGGCCCAGCAAATCCCTTGCTCTCTCGATTTTTTCTGCTTTGTAAGATTTCGTCAGAGAGTGTTTTTGAAAGGGGTCACTTAAGGAGTGTTTTAATCCTGGGCCGGATGGAATTCCTTCCAGCAAAATAAGGCATTATGCTACCTTCCTCAGATTCCCACTAAGTTGTGTGCTATTCCTAAATTTGTTGAAAGATGTTGACCAATGTAATATCGTATCAAATTTCATTCACCATCTGATTGTGAGCACGGTTTTCGGAAGTCTAAATCAAATATTACTAACATCTTAGAACTAACTACACTGGTTAATGATGGATGCGATTTCAGCAAAGCCTTTAATAAGGTCGATCAAGTCACTGAAATGGATGGATTTTTATTTGTCAGATCGAAGTCAGAAAGTGAAATTCGGGGAAATCCTTTCTTAACAAATTGCTGTACCGTCTGGGGTTCCACAAGGTAATCGTCTTGGCCCAATTCTATACGCTCTGTTCATAAATGACTTACCCCAAGTTATAAATCACTCTCATGTCCTTATGTACGCAGATGATGTCAAAATATTTCGTTCCATTACCGATACATTTAATCAATGCTTTTTGCATCAGATCTCGATACATTTACTAATTTGTGTGATATAAATCTTATGCAGCTCAATATTAAGAAATTTAAGCAAATGTGTTTTTATCGAGCTAGACTTTTGGATACAAATTGTTCACTTTTTTGACGAGAACTTCAACGGGTGGAAACATTCATGGACCTCGGCATTCTCTTGGATAACAAATTGAATTTTAAGGCACATGTACCAACTATGGTTAACCAAGCTTATAGTTCACTTCGGTTTATGAAGAGATGGAATAAGGAAAGTTATATAGTTCTTTTGTACGAAGTATACTGGAATATGATTCGGTAATATGGGACCCTGACTCGTTTTTCAATATATGGTGCATCCTTTTACGATATATTTTCAGATCTTTAGCCTTTTTATTGACACTACGGCGTGGATTTCGAGCCTTCACTAGCCGAACCATTTTAGGTGTTGTTGCAGTTTTTTTTTTCGGACCGCGTTCATGTGGTTGGCAACGCTACCAATATCATCAAAACAATTTCTGATGTGATACACAAACATTTTGTTCACTTTGAGGTGTTTGAGTTCGTCGTCAATAGCCGGTTGTGATTTTCTTTGCTTTTGTTGACAATATAATGAGCTGTCTATAAAACATATCATGTAGTATAACTTCTATTTTGGCAGTTATATCATTGTGAACTAGGTAACACTTCGAGTGAGGTACCCTGTAGTACATTAGTTGTGATAAGGATAACACACTGCCTATAACTGCTGCTGGACCAAAGACAGAGCTCCCTCATTTTTAGGGCAGTGGTCACAGCAACGTCCAGAGGCATTGAGTGTAGGATTAAATTCAGATCATCAAATGCTGTCTTCAGTGCGACGGTGCTGTAAAAACAAGCCATCCTTTGGATCCGACTGACTATAGAACAATACAGCGGATTTTTAAGTGTACACCATGTATATTATTAAATGTCTAACAACTGTAGTATACAGCCACTGGAAGCTATTAAAAACCCCAAATACCGCTTTTCAAGATTTCTTTTCACAAACATATTTTTCAATTATAAATGAAATGGGCGCAGTATGAAACCTCAGCATTTCTTCAAAAAAGTCTATTAATCTCATTAATGTAAGCTTCATTTTCCAATTAAACTATCTTGTTTCGGTACTCATTAAAAATATGATAATAATTTATAAGATGTTTATGTTGATACTCTAGTTTTGAATAGCTTAAGTCGTAATAATTCTCATTTCCACCCAAACGACCCATACCTTTTTGGGTAACAATAATAATGTAAAAATGTTTGTGTATAGCAAGTATTAGGCCGCATCAACGCAGACCCTCAAATTAATCATTAAATGGTCAATGATTTATTAAGAAGCCTGTGCTGCGGTCAGTTGAATGGAGGCGGTGCTGGTGGTGGAGGTGTAGGCCGCCCAATGAATGTCGGATGATACAACTTAACCTTTATGAAATTGTACCCAGTACTAAAAGTACACAATGTAGCTACCAAGTAAATCTCATCTGCCCAAGTAGCTATTGTTACTCGCGCTGAAGAAGATGATGATGATGCCGATGCCTTTACTATTCATCTCTGGGACTATTAGTAACTTGAGAACTCAACAATGTCTGGTCACTGCTTTACGTCTACTGCTCGCATTTAATCATCGTCATCTCAGCCAGCTACATGGATAAGAATAACTGTAAACAAAACAAAAAAAATCCTGAATATGTAGATCATTATTTAACTACTTGGCCGATGTGGTTGTAGTAGTCTGTTTGTTTTTCCTATATATGTTTGTTTTTTCTTCTTACAAATTAGTACAACGGGCGCCGTAGAGCTGGTAAATACAAAGCAAACTTTCTCTTCCACAAACATTTAGATACAATATATAAAAATTGATATGGGCTTATAAACGATGAAATTCAAAAGAATATTTATTATCCCTGTCAAATGGAATGTTGTATAAATCAGCAGTATTAATGCTTCAAAGTTTAGGGCTCAGATAGAAAATCATCGTTTTAAAGTAAAAAAAAACAAGTAAAAAGGCACTAAGTTCGGCCGAGCCGAAGTTTGGATACCCACCACCTCGGCTATGCATGAAAAGCCCCTTTCGTCACAATCCGGTGAAAATTGGATAACTTATGTACCCAAATTCGACACGGATATTGAGTGGTGTAATAAATATAATCCACTGTTGAATTTTTTATTTCAAATTTCAACAAAATCTGGTAATAAATAAAGCTTTTATGAGCTTCAGACCTTAATCGGTACATCGATCTATATGACAGCTATGTCTAAATACAGTCCGATCTTTACCATATTTGGGTCGGATGGCGGGTGGCGTAAAACTCCTTACTGTTTAAAATTTCAGCGAAATCGGATAAAAAATAAGGCTTTTATTCGCTTTAGACCCTTTATCGGGATATCGGGCAGTTATATCTAAATATAGTCCGATCCGAACCATATTCGGGACGGATGTCGGGAGAACTAAGACTACCCACTGTTTTAAATTTCAGCGAAATCGGGTAATAAATAGAGCTTTTATGGGCTACAGACCCTTTATCGGTAGATCGGTCTATATGGCAGCTATATCTAAATATAGTCCGATCTGATGTTTCCAATTTCAGCAAAATCGGTTAAGAATAAAGCTTTTATGGGCTTTAGACCCTTTATCGTCAGATCGGTCTATATGTCTGCTATATCTAAATATAGTCCGATCTGAAGCATATTTGGGTCCTATGTTAGGACCTATGGGCTTCATACCCTTAATCGGCAGATCGGTCTATATGACAGCTATATCTAAATATAGTCCGATTTGAAGCATATTTGGATCCTATATTAGGAGGCATAAAACTACTTACTGTTTCAAATTTCAGCGAAATTGGTTAAAAAATTAAGCTTTTATGAGCTTTATACCCTTTATCTGGGGATCGGTCTATATGTCAGCTATGCCTAAATATAGTCTGATTTGATTCATTTGAGGCCAAATATCAGGAGGTTTAAGATAACCCTCTGCTTCAAATTTCAGCGAAATCGGGTAATAAATAAAGCTTTTATGGCCTTCATACCCTTTATCTGGGGATCGGTCTATATGACAGCCATATCTAAATATAGTCCGATCTGAACCATATTTGGATCCTTTATTGGGAGGAGTAAAACTACTCAATGTTTCAAATTTCAGCGAAATCGGTTAAAAAATAAAGCTTTTATGAGCTTTAGACCCTTTATCTGGGGATCGGTCTATATGGCAGCTATACCTAAATATAGTCCGATTCGATCCATATTTAGGTCAGATATCAGGAGGCTTAAGATAACCCTCTGTTTAAAGCATTTATGTGCATTAGACACTCTATCGGAAAATCGGTTTATATAGCAGCTATATCCAAATATGGTCCGATTTGGCCCGTTCAAGAACCAGCGTGTATCAAAAAGACTTATCTGTGCCAAATTTCAGCTCAATATCTCAATTTTTGAAGGCTGTAGAGTGATTACAACAGACGGACGGACAGCGGATAGACGGACAGACACACGGACATCGTTAAATCGTCTTAGAATTTCACGACGATCCGAAATATATATACTTTGTAGGGTAGGAAATTAATATTTCGATGTGTTGCAAACGGAATGACTAAATGAATATACCACCTATCCTACGGTGGTGGGTATAAAAATTTATGGGTCGTTTATGGATTGTAACTCGACTGCGTTGCCAGGAGGCAAAATCACAAAATAAAAATTAGTATTAAGTTGGAAATTTTTGTCAATTTCATTCATTATCAGTATATTTAAAGTTCAGCTACTAAGAAATTTGTAAAAGAGTACGTAAGCCAATACAAAAATGAAAATTTTTGTAACAAATTTGGCCGGTGGCAACGCAACTGAAGTTGGGTTGCCATCCATAATCGACCTTTTAATCCATGGTGACTAGCTCCCTAGCGTAAATCGATAGAATCTGCATGTTGGTACCTTTAATAATGTAAAATCGAAATCAATATTTGGTTTGTTTTAATTGGAAATCTGGCGGAGTCGCTAGCTTATGGACAAATAGAACGCCCTTACCGCTAACAACACTAGAAAATGACCAATGACCAAAGAGAAAATCAGCTTATCGGGTAAATAAAATAAACCTATTTTTGCTTCTAGAATTAAGTAATAGATTGTTAATTAGTCTCGTATGCTGACAACGTGATTATTGTGGTTAAGGGAAGTTATCCAACACTTTTAAACAAAAATCTTATAATTACAGTACGGGTTTTATACTATGAATTATCCGCATTAGCTGGTTGATTTTTGTGTATAATTAATAAATCTTTATGAATTTATATATCAGTAATTAAAATTTAAATTTCAAATAACAAAAATTTAAGTAATGCAAAAGAGAGAGGAATTTCAAGATTTAAGGAATTAAAATTAAAAAATAATTAAAATTTTTTTAGTTATAGAAAATGGTTGAGAATATGGTTTGAATATCATATGAAAAAGTATTCCAAATACGTACATTGTTGATGTAAATTTGCCACTCTGCAATTAGGCTTCGTCTTATGAACTAAGGAACTCTTTCTCTGTCTAGCAATAAGTTTCAATAATGTGAAACCAACGTCAATCATGAAGGAGTTGGATTTTCATGGCATCAATACTAACGTAAGAAAGTTTATTAATAACTTACTTACTAAAAGATGAATTACGACAGACTTGGGATCTGTAGATCGCCAGAAGATGGGTCATCAAAGGAACCCCTCAAGGAGGCGCACTTTACATTGGAATATAGCCATTAACAATGTATTATGGTGTAATTTGGAAAATTAGATGTATTTTTACATTGGCCACTAAATCCGGATTCATGTCCTTTTCGATATTTAATTGCTAAATCCTGTGTTTTTTCAGGTTTTACCATACAAAAATAAATCCCATTTTTGCAGTATTTATTTTTAAATCGGTAAAAAAAACCACTGTTTTCAAGAATTGTGTATGGATGTGAGTGATATGCACGTTCGTCAATACGCATGTACACGCTTGTGTATGCTAATTAAATCCGCAAAAACGCAGTTTAAACATACAGGATTTGTTTTTGGATTTAGTTAAATCTAGATCATACAAATTTTAATTTGAACGTGCTATAAAAGTAGTCGCATATGCTGATGACGTGGCTATTGTAGTTAGGGGAAAGTTTCGCAGCTCTCTTAGAGATGTACTTTAGGAAGCTCTACGTGCAAACACGAAATGGGCTATCAAAAGTGGTCTAGATGTAAATCCGTGAAAGACAGAATTAGTTCTTTTCAGCAGGAGATACAACTTACCTACAGTGGCACCTGTCTCCTTGGGAGGAATGTTCCATTTTCAGAAAGCGCAAAATACCTGGGTGTTTTGCTGGACAAGAAATTGAACTTCAAATGAAACACTTTGAAAAGGGCAAGAAAGGCAACTCTTGTTCTTTACACCTGCAAGAGAACCATTGCAGTAATTTGGGGGTTTAAACCACATTTCCTGCACTGAGCGTATACTGCAGTTGTCAGACCCATAATGCTAAATGGTGTTGTGGTGTTATCGACGGCTGTTCCTACTGTTCAATACTCAACCGGATCCAAAGCATGGCTTGTTTGTACATCACAGCCGCACCAAGGTCGACACCATCTGATGCACTGAATTTAATGCTACACCTAGTGCCTCTGGACATTGTGGCGAGATAAATTGCTGCGAGGCTAAGAAAGCTTTCCCTTTGGTCATGCGGCAGCAACTGACACAGTGTTATGCAGTGGATTACACCCTACCTAAGCCGCTGTTTGATAAAATGTACTCTACCTCCATTCCTGATAGAGCCGACTGGAACAAAAATATTCCTAGCAATTGAATTTACATGTACTTTTATACGGATGGTTCCAAATTAGACGACGGGGTGGTCTTTTGGGGTGTATTCTGAGGAATTAGAACTTGTAATATCGAAAAGGTTACCCGACCACTGCAGTGTGTATCATGCGGAGATCTTTGCGATTATAGAAGTGAATGTCTTGAATGGCTAAGATATAATGTCATTATGACGATAGGCATAATATCTGCTCTGACAGCCAGTTAACGAGACTAGGAAATATCTTGCACATTCCAGCGGAACTGGAATCTGTGGATATGCCTATAGCGACATGTAATTACGTCTTCAGGATCAGGCCCATAGATCAACGAATGATAGATGGTCACAAAGGGCGGGTTGTGTACATTCCAAAGTTATGTGACCTAATCTAGGCTTGAAGAGAGGCACCACTTTCCTGTCGCTGAACAGACGTCTCAGTCGTTGAAGGTTGCAAGTAACGAATAGAACATCTGCTGTGTGTGTGTCCCGCACTTGGAGTCAGAAGGAGTTTCAACGTAGGTTCTAATTTCCTTGAGAACTTAATTTAGCGGATGTGAATTTGTTGGGACTTTCCGCAAGTTGTTTTGATTTTTATGGCGATTTGTATGGCATCTTTCTTCTACTTTGACATCACCAAGGACGAAAACGTCTAAGTGAGTCTTATTGCCATTTAAACCTAACCTAAACTATTCATTTTCCCGTTTCACAATTATCTTATTAGGGAAATTAATGATATAATTCGAAGAAGTGTGTTAAAACTAACCCAATAAAGAGCATCTTTAAGACGAGAGACATTCTGGCTCCTCTTCAGTCTCTAGACATAGCGAATAACTTTGTTGAATGATACTTTTAATTTGCGCTGTCTTGATGTGTCGTAGTTTGTGAAGGGATAACATCCATATAACAATATGGGAACTAGAAAATTGTTTGCCAAAAGGGCTTGAACTTAAATTTGAGAGAGGGAATGCGTAACCATAACGGAGTTATGCAAATGTTTGACAAATTACACATGATCAGACCAACTTTATGTACTGTTAAATACAACACCAAAGGTCTTTGCGCTGGAAACTGTATCAATATATTGATTATCTATAACGATGTCGGGGTTTATGGAGAATTTTTTTCGAATACTTTTGAAAGACATGGAAGAATTGAAATACAACGTAAATCATTACCGGATTTCGGAATTAGTATAACTTTAGTATGTTTCCATGTGGTTGGATATATGCAGGATGTCAAATCAGAATTTGAAAGGTATGTGAAATAAGGTAGAGGTGGGGTAGCACAATCCTTATGAACTTAAGATCAATATCTTCAAGCCCGATGGCATTTGACTTCACAAAAGAAAAACTATATAATACTTCGTCACATTACACGTCTAAACTCAAATCCATCATCGTGCGTGTCCTTCCCTAGACCCATTGTTAAATCCATGAAAAGAATTATCAGTCTGAACATCTGGTATGTTGACAAAAGTTTTGTTCATTTCCATATTCCCTTGGAAACGAGCAACAGACTTCGATTTTCCAATTCCGATATCGTGTATAACCCTTGATTTATTTTTCAAGTATTTGTAATATTTATATATCTATTAACTATCCTTCTTTTTGAACGGAATTCCTCATAATGCTTCGGAGTTTTAAACGTTTCCATCTGGAGTACGCTAGATTTCTGCAATTTATAAAAATTTTAATTTTAGGGAAAAACCAAGTCTTGATAGTTGTTTTGGCACGCATATTCCTAATTGAAACCATCTGGTTATAAATTCGTACATTATGCTCCTTCAGAAAAGCTAACTGCTGATCGACAGACACAAGCGTTAATAATAAATCTTAATTGCTAATTTTGCTACTTTGCCCATTAACATTCCATTAAGGGACAGGCTAACTTTTTACATATCACTGAGTCCGATTCAAGTTTAAAGCTCAATGATAAGGGGCCTCCTTTTTATAGCCAAGTTCGAACGGTTTGCCGCAGTGTAACATCTCTTTAGAGGGAAGTTTTTACATGGCATAGTGCCTCATAAATGTCGAAATGTCGCCGCTGGATTTTTTTTTGATGTTCTCGCCAGAATTCGTACCTACGAGTTCAGCGTTAAAGGCGGATATGCTAATCTCTGCGCTTCGTAAACCTCCATTTAATAAATCCTAATTTACTTACATATTTTTTCATTCATAATTGTATGATCCAAATATTTTAAATCGCGGTAGAAAAACGTCTCCATAGTTTCATGAACGTTAGAATCGCATGCAAGGGAAATAAGTTCGTGTTGCATATAACATGGAACAGATATTTGATAAAAAGGAAAAACATTTAGTGAACTTTTAATGAAAAATAAACCTAAAAGTGTGTTGACAGTTGGCGACAAATGTGTGGGATTCGTCTGATTAGCAGCGGTAAGGTTCAAAGTTAACGTATCCCTGGTTAAAGAAGAATCAACCAGCATATTGCAGCTGAAGTCTCCTGCAATAACAACGTCTTAGAGACCTCAGGAAGCTCTCACAATGAGGCATTAAGTGTTGAGTAAAATTCAGTACGTCAGATGATTCGTGCACAATGCAGCTGTGGGGCACAAAATAGTCATCCTTAAGATCGATTGAGTAGTAAACGGTAAGTGGGCTTTGAAGTGACGTCCACCAGACCTCAACATCATATGTGTTAGTATTATAGGTCTGATGCTTACAGTATGAAGCCAATGTGTGAGATGTGGTTTAAACCCCCAATGTTTGCTTGCGTTTAAGGCAAGAATTGTATTTTTCCACCTTTTTTTGGATGTTTCTTATATTTCTTGCGGTAAAGAACAACTTTTGTTTTAGACTTATTTTCTTTTTGAACATTTTCCCTAGTCCAAATTTTTTTTTTTTGCGATTTTCAACAACTTTACGTGTAGTGCCCCATTTGAATACAACTGTATATTCGCAATCTGACGATGATATGATTCACATCGCTGAATAAATTCTTGATTTCAATTGGACTTAACTGCCAAGTATTTACGTTGCTGCTTCATCAGAATAGTAACAACAACAAATTCAAATTGAAAATGAAAATAAAAAAACAAAATATGAGTATTCGCATTTAAATTTTAAATTGGTAGACGGGAATTTGAAAAATGTGTGGTATGCATTCTATTGAATGAGTTGTCATTTCATATTTTTGTTTTCAACTAATTTATGAAGCTCTTGATGTCTTTTCGTTCATAATTATGTCATTGATATACAAGCAGAATTGATAATGAAATACCGGGTTATGAATTGAGTTTAATATTACGTAATTGTGTTTGTTTTAATTGTATGGTAAATGCAATTTTGAATTTCATGAGAATAAAATAAATAAATATCATACATATGTAGAAAGAAATCGCATCTTATTTCAAGTTTCAAATATGTGATAGAATTTTAAGCCATTGTTAACAATAAGTCCTTGATATGTAATATTAAAAATGCAGGGAATTGGATGAATTGCGAAAGAGTCTAGGGTCCTTTGAGTAATCAACAGTTTTGGGCTATTTAAATCACCAGACCCAAAAAATTTTTCATCGCATCGGTTAAATTAAAGCTGTACCGAATAGATTTGCTGCCTGGCCTAGGAAGATATGCAATGCTTATTCATATGGTCCATATAATTTAATGTTTGAAGATTATTTCATGAAAAAGTTGACTGTAACTACGCTTAGTTCAATTTTGACATACTCTTTGCAATATTTCGGCTGGTATCTTACGAACAAATGTTGTCTTCCAATGCGATTGAAATTGAAACGGGCTTGTCTGTATAGACATGAGCTTTAACACGATCTGGAGATCGGTCTATATAGCGGCTATATATAAAATCCGATTATATGAGATCAGAAGATCAGGTTTATATACAAATAATACGAAATCATCAAAAATTTTTTGGAAATTTTTTTTTATACCCAAGATATCTGTCTGCAAAATTATAAATTATTTTCCCAATTTACCTTTTGGGACCCTCCCCCTTACTCTTGTTTTCAGTAACGCCAGATCTCGGAGATGGGTGGTGCGATTTCAGCAAAATTTTGTTTGCTTTCTTATAGTAACCTAAAAACAAAAATTTGGGATCCAAACTTCGGGTGGGGTGCCTAGAGGGGCCGCCACACCCCCAAAACTCACCAAATATATATATAGAACAATCACGACAATATGGGACTTAAATGAAAAGTACTTAAGATCTTCATCTCGGATCTTCATGTTCTGTGATATTCAATAATCATTTGGAATTCTTCTAACTAGTGACTAGGGTCCAGCTAGCTGAATAGAACGTCTCCATGACACATCTTTGTCGTCGTCAACCAGAAGGGTGATTTTACCACGAGCCAAGAAATCAAACAAGTCAAGAAGGGAAAACCACAAGATGTATGTATATAATGTTTGGTTATATAATTCTATTGAGCTCAATGTCTTGTTAGTATAAGATAGTCAACAAACAGTTGGTTGCAAAAATGACAGATGCATGATGCATACTTTAAATGTGATTATTTATTTTCACATGGAGATTTAATTATTAAATGGCTATAAAAAGAAACTCAAAAGTATAGGACAATTTAATTCATAATATATGAAAAATAAAGATTTTTACGCTGAAAAATAAACTAAAGATTAAATTTTGTTTTTTCCTTCTCCAATTTATTTGTTTTCCCCCATTCCTTGTAGTTTTCCATAAAGGGGGAACAACAGCGTAATATGTTAACACTTTAATCTATTTAAGCTACATTAAAACAACATGTGTAGTTACACAAATCAAGTTCAATGGCATTGTTGGACAAACATTTGAAATCATCGTGTGCACCATCGTCATCATCATCATGGTGAGGACCAACCCTTACATGAAATGTCGGTCATGACTACAGAATTCCCATAAGGGTGCACATGTGTATGCATATTTACATACATATTAGAAACCCCCTTTGGTTTGGGCAACAGCTTGTTGGTGTCTTTGTCTCGGAAGGGGTGGGAGGTTCAATTACTCGGTGGGGACAAATGCTGTCAATTGGTTTATCGACTCCGACACACACATCAGCCCAAACATTGCAAAGTAATCTGAATTTATTGATGGCCAATAAAAGAAGAAGGGCGAGAAAGATGGTGGCGTATGAATTGTGTGGTTAAGCTTTCATATGTCGTTAATGTATGTAATTGTACACCTATAGACGATTATGTTTTATCCTGTTAGAATACATACCACTGACAGTATACATCCCTTTGGGTTTGAGTCAACAACGTTTTCATACGTTCATTGATTAAATCCACATTATATACCTATTAGTGTATTTCCACAAACTAACATACACCCCTCGTTGCGAAGAATTTATTACCATATTGTATCCAAAGTACCATTTTATTCATAACACTATCATTCGTTTCTTGTTATCAGACCATTAGCACCACAAACCATTTATTGTGACTGTCATTCCCTCATCCCTTACGATGCAACAAGTTATTAATAAATAATTATGTGTTTATAACATAATAATATTGATTGAGATATATAAAAAAAAAAACAAAAAAAAAAACACCCCAAGAACACAGAGGGCCAATTAGGATGGCATTATGCGGGTAGCAAATTTCCAATCACATACCATATTTAAAGGGTTAAAAGGTTTTGATAGTTTAACCTACGATTTGAGTGGGAATAAATGTTTCAATCAAGTGTTGAAGGGAATTGGAAAATGTGCAGGTTAAATTTTGATGTCGATGATTTTTAATTTTTTATGGCATTCAAAAAATTAAGTCATCCGTTGAAATGTCAAGAGCAAGCTATACCATATATAATTAGTTTATTCGAAATTGCAATCAATTTAAAACAAAAAGGAACATTATTAGAATGCTCTTAAATACGCTCATGGAACCAACTGCTTTGCTAAAGTTAACTTGTACCAGTTTGTACCAATTGGAATGAGTTTTCTATAAGTTATGCACGATTTATAGGCATACATACGGCAGATGTGTGTATAGAAATAGCAGCGATGTTCAAAATGAAAATGTGACTGTATGTGTGAAATACTCTCATTAGGTTAGGTTAGGTTGAAGCGGATTAATACCCGCATACATATTAATCCGCCCCATGCCACTATGAACATACACCTTACACCCAAAATTGCAAACAAATTTCCCGAAAAAAATCCCCAATTAAAATTTTTTTCCCTACACTCATAGAAAAAAGTTTGCTGAAAATAGCAAACACTGTCTGCTGGTAGTTAATTTTGCTGGTATTGTTGTAGTAGGTCTGCTATTACAGCAGTAGTACTCAAATTTAAGGGTAGCAGGCTTACCTTAAGGGTAGCAGGCTTACTGCTGAAAAATCTGACAGCAACCAGAACGCAATGCTTAAAAAATTCAAACAACTTCAACAAGTTCTCAAAGATATAGGAACCCAAAATAAGACTTCTTTTTGCCAGTGAAGGAGAGGCATACAGCAGCAGAAGGCAGTAGCAGAATGACAGGCATGCAGCAGTTTCCTACTACTCGACGTATTCATAGCTTCTGCAGAAATCGCAACTTGCAACTTGCCATGAAGGACACGATGGGTGGGACTTCTGTTCTAGCTAACAACAGCAAATCGAAAGCCTCTTCAACTTGGGCTACACGCAGACCCCAAATTTTGAACCATCTGTCATCCGTTGCCCTTTGGGACTTTCAAAACAAATACAAATTGCCAATTAACATTTCATTAAGGAACATCGAGTATACTTTCTCTCTCTAATATCAATGAATGTTGTCCGATACAAGTTAAAGCTCAATGACAAATGACCTCCTTATTATTGCCGAGTCCGAACGGCTTGCCCCAGAGCGAAACCTTTTAGAGCCCGTTTGGCCTTATCTCGAAGAATTAGCATACACCGTCGGGTACACAGACATCCCAGGGTGAATTTTGAACGGTTCAGCCATCTCGTTGAGAGATAGGCGACAGTCACTTGTGGCTTTTTAATTCAACAACACGTTTTCTAGGGGTTTAATGTTTGGTTGTCTGCGAAGATATGCCAACCCCAAATCTGCATTGTAGACCAGTCTGGAACCAACCGTATATAAGTCTATGTACCTTTTATTACCTGTTAGGTATAGTGGTACAATATTTTTTTGTCAAAAAGCAGCTCAGACAATGTTCAGTCCACATTGCCTGGGACATCAGGCATTGTGTCAGGGAAATATTGGGTTGCCTAAAAAGTAATTGCGGATTTTTCATATAGTCGGCGTTGACAAATTTTTTCACAGCTTGTGACTCTGTAATTGCATTCTTTCTTCTGTCAGTTATCAGCTGTTACTTTTAGCTTGCTTTAGAAAAAAAGTGTAAAAAAAGTATATTTGATTAAAGTTCATTCTAAGTTTTATTAAAAATGCATTTACTTTCTTTTAAAAAATCCGCAATTACTTTTTGGGCAACCCAATATAATGGCCGTAGCTGATGCTAGATCAAAGAAAAAAAACTCCTGTATCCTCATAGCAGTGCTGACAGCAATTTGTTTACCCACAACGTCCATAGACATTAAGTGTAGTATAAAATTCTGTGCATCCAATGGTATCGTCCTCAATGCGACTGTGATACACAAAGAAGACTGAGTATTGAACAGTAGGTGGAGTTTTGGAGCGCCGTCCACCAGACCACAACACCATATAGCATTATGAGTCGACAACTTCATCACGTGCAGTTTAAGCCTCCAACTTTTGCCAACAACCCAATGGTAGGTGTATAGGGCGAAAGATGCCTTTCTTGCCCTGTCCAAAATGTTGGATTTGAAGTTCAATTCCCTATTCTGCGAATGCCTAGAAGAGAAAAAGCTGAAAATGCATTTGAAATCTTGTGGAATTGTGTACCAATCACCAGGGATTCTGCTTAAAAAGCACCCTTATTAAGCCAATTTGTATTTGTACAATAAAATCGGGTGTTGATTAAGAAGTCATATCGAGGTATATGGGGGTAGGATTCGTTGTGAGTATTGAAGGACACAAGTGTACTTCACGAACCAAAATTTCAGCCAAATCGGACAAAAACTAAGGCTTCTAGGAGCTCAAGAAGTCAAATCCGGTGATGGGTCTTTATGGTGACTATATATATTTTAGAAACTATCTTGTTGGGATTTGGCGTGAGTGTTGAAGGGCATACGAGTCTTGCTCATTCTAAGTTTTAGCCAAATCAGAGAGAAAATTGAGGCTTCTAAGGGCTCAAGATGTTTAATTCGAGGATCGGTTTATATGGGTGCTATATCTGTATTTCGACCGATTCGGATCATACTTGGTCCAGATGTTGGAAGTCATAACATAAATCAAAAATGCAAATGCAAATTTTGCCCATCAACATTCCATTAAGCAACCGGGGCAAACTTCTCACATATCAATGAGTGCAGTCCGATTCAAGTTTAAGCTCTATGATAAGTGACCTCCTTCTTTATAGCCGAATCCGAACGGCGTGCCGCAGTGCGACACCTCTTTGGAGAGAAGTTTTACAGGGCATATTAAAACAACCGCTGAAAATTATTTCTGGTGGTCTCGCCAGGATTCGAACCCAGGCGTTCAGCGTCATAGGCGGACATGCTAACCTCTGCGCTACGGTGGCATCCATAACATAAATCATTGTGTCAAATTTCAGCCAAATCACATTAAAATTGGGTCGTCTAGGAGCTCAAGAAGTCAAATCCGAGAATCGGTTTATGTGGGAGCTTTATCAGTTACAGAACATTATGTACAAAATTTCCCACATCGATAATAATTTTTGCTATGGGCTCTGAAATTCAATTGAAAGGACCACTGTTTATGGGAGTTATATCCAAATCTGAACCGATATTGCCTATTTGTAATCCCCTATGGTCTACAAGAAGTGTCTGTGCAAAATGTTAAGCGGCTAACTTTACGCTTTAATGATTCCCACAAACAGACGGACACAAGGACTGACGGACATGGTTAGATCGACTTGGAATGTAAAGACGATCAAGAATTTATATTCTTTATGGGGTGGTAGATCAATAATTTGAGGTGTTAGAAACGGAATGACTAGATTAGTATACCTCCATTCTATGGTGGTGGGTATGAAAAGAAAGATTTTTGGAAGATATATTTTATTGATGGAGGCCACCGTAGCGCAGAGGTTAGCATGTCCGCCTATGACGCTGAACGCCTGGGCTCGAATCCTAGCGAGACCATCGGAAAAAAATTTTTAGCGGTGGATTTCTTCTCTTAATGCAGGCAACATTTGTGAGGTACTATGCCTTGTAAAACTTCTCTCCAAAGAGGTGCCGCACTGCGGCACGCCGTTCGGACTCGGTTATAAAAAGGAGGATCTTTATCATTGAGCTTAAACTTGAATCGGACTGCACTCATTGATATGTGCGGAGTTTGCCCCTGTTCCCTAGTGGAATGTTCATGGACAAAATTTGCAATTTGCAATATTGTATTGATCCTTTTTTCTGTCTCCTTTTTCTGATCCCCCTCATACTTCTTAGACCTACCGATAATTGTTTTAAGTTGTTATTGTCTATTCGATCATATCAATTACGTAATTGATGACCAATTCATTTAACAAATCAAATATTATTAAGAAAGAAGCACACACACACTCAGACACAATAAAATTCCAGAGAAAATAGTTTTCACACACAATTTCATATTTGTGTCACAACATCTTTAAATTGTTGTTATTGTCATCTTTTCTAATAATTGTTGATGTTATAGTCGCCGCCGTTATTAATTAATAATAATAATAATAAAAAAATGTTACATTTTTTTACTCTTTTTCCCTGTGTTCATTCACACAATACCATCGGCGTACATGATGACACCACAATTTGTTCATGCCAAAGTCTTCCATGTCAGAGAAGGCCAATTTAATTGATTTAGTGCCTTTTTATACCGGATGCTGGCGTAGAAAAAAGGTACTTAAAAACTTACATAACAGATAAAAATAATAAGACAAAAGTGCAACTTAATCAATATGGCAAAAAAAAGAACAATAGCAAAATATGTCTTAAGCAAATATTCACTCTCTATGGCTTATTTAATGCTGCTATGCTCCTTTCAAGCTTTAAATGTTTATTTTGTATGTTTATTGAAGTAAAGCTCATCTCTAAACCTCCTTTGTATAAGAAATAGAACAAGATACAAAAAACTGTTAAAAATAAAAATAGGGAAATAAAAAATAATTTAAAAATATTATCAATAAATTGAGTGATACTCAGATGTGAATTAAATCAAATGTAGGTATTTGTTGTTTCCTAGAGCTCTCATAGAAAATATTTATTTTATTTAAGTATTTAGTTGTTATAAATTAGTTTTGTGTTCCTAATCTTTGGAAATTCTTGTTTTGCATAAATAATTAACTGCTTTCTTATTTAATTGTTATTATACTTGATGTAGCGGTTGGTATGCAACACCCTAAAAAGTTATTTCTCATATTTCTGGTAATGTGGATTCTGTACCAAAAGAACAGCTCTGATAAGGAGGTATCAGACCAATTTCGGGCACCCTGCTCTGAATCATTTAAAACAAATGATATTTAGAAGGGGCAAGGTCTGGAAAAGAGTTTTTCAAGGGCAACAGATATCAAAGCGTTGTAATAATGGGATATTAACGCCTTGTGTGAGCCCTTTTTCCAAAAAAAGAGTTTCGTATTCTACACGAAGTGTTACCAATTTAAACGACAAAAAGTGTGGAAGTAATCTAAATTTCAAAGTTCATTACCTTTTGCTCGAAATTACCACCTTTTGCCTTGACTATTTCTCTGAGTCAAAAACAAGTTTCAAACTGCACGAATTTATTCTGTTATATTCTATTATAGGATGGGGGTATACTTATTTTGTCATACTGTTTGTAACTCCTCGAAATATTCGTCTAAGCCCCCATAAAGTATATATATTCTTGATTGTCATGACATTATATTTTCGATCTAGCCATGTCTGTCCGTCTGTCAGTCGAAAGCACGCTAACTTTCAAATGAGTACAGCTAACCGCTTGAAATTTTGCACAAATACTTCTTAATAGTGTAGGTCGGTTGGAATTGTAAATGGGCTATATCGGTCCATGTTTTGATAAAGCTACCATAAAAACCGATCTTGGATCTTGACTTCTTGAGCCACTAGAGGGCACAATTCTTATCCGATTTGGATAAGATCCGACTGAAATTTTGCACGAAGTGTTTTACTATGACTTCCAACAACTGTGCTGAGTATGGTTTAAATCGGTCCATAGCTGTCACATAAACCGATCTGGGGTCTTGATTTCTTGAGCGTCTAGTTCTTACCTTGGTCTATAAAAAGTCCAAATTGAAAAGTCCATCGGATTGGCATCTGACGAATGGGTTTACACGTGTTTTATGTGATAGTGCCGATCCTTGTTGGTACGTCCATGGTGGACGACCGAAATGTTTGAGTGACTGAAATGTTTGCCCGATAATAGGTCGTATTTACTTTGCCGCAGACCACCGTAGCGCAGGGGTTAGCATGTACGCCTAAGACGCTGAACGCCGGCATTCAACTTCTGGCGAGAACTTCAAAACAAATTTTACATCAGTGGTTTCCCTCCCAAATTTTAGCAAAATCGGACAATAAATGTGCTTTTTATGGGCCCAAAACCTTAAGTCAAGAGATCGGTCCATATGGCAGCATCCAAATCTGAACCGATCTGGGCCAAGTCTAAGAGGGATATCGAAAGGCCTAACACAACTTACTGTCCCAAATTTCGGCGACATCGCACAATAAATGTGCCTTTTATTAGTCCAAGACCTTAAATCGTGGGATAGGTCTATATGGCAGCTATATCCAAATCTGGGCCAAATTGAAGAAAGATGTCGTAGGGACTAACACAACTCACTATCCCAAATTTCAGCAAAATCGGACAATAAATGTGGCTTTTATGGCCCTAAGACCCTAAATCGGCGGATCGGTCTATATGGGGGCTCTATCAAGATATAGTCCGATATAGCCCATCTTCGAACATAACCTGATAATGGACAAAAAAAGAATCTGTGAAAAGATTTAGCCCAATATCTCTATTTTTTTAAGACTGTAGCGTGATTTCAACAGACAGACGGACGGACATGGCTAGATCGTCTTAGATTTTTACGACCATCCAGAATATATATACTTTGTAGAGTATAAATGAATATATACCCATCCTTCGGTGGTGGGTATAAAAATGTTCAGCGATTGTTTCCCCCTCTTAATGCTGGCGACATTTATGTGGTACTATGCCATTTGAAATAGTGGTATGGCAGCCATGTTAAAACTTCTCCCCAAAGAGGTGTCGCACATCGGCATGCCGTTCGGACTCGACTATAAAAAGGAGGCCCCTTATTATTGGGCTTAAAATTGAATCGGACAGCACTCATTGATATTGAAGATTGTCCCTGTTCCTTGGGCAATTTTGCATCTTTAGCCATACCAGTATCATTATAACGATTTATGATTCGATACACAAACATATTGTTCACTTTGAGGTGTTTGAGTTTGCGAACAATAGTCGGTTGTAATTTTCAATCTAAATAAAACGCAACGAAACTATTACGATTGAACTTTCTTTTTAAATAAACTCACAAGCAAATGCTTTCAGGGGTTTGTAAACAATATAATGAGCTTTCAATAAAACAAATATCATATAGCTGTCATTTCGTATTTGGACATATATACCAGTGAGAACTTGGCAACACTTTGTGTAAGCTACCCTGTACTTTATTTTTGACTTTTTTAAGTTTTATTTTTGTTTTTTTTTTATATAAACTTTACCATTTTAGTCCTCCTTCTTCATAAGTTTTTTTTTTAACTTTAAAAATATTTTTTTTATTTTTTATAAAAATACTTTTAACTTTTTTACTTAATTTCTCATTTAATATAAATTGCGTTTGGACTTACCCTAGGATCTGGTAATGTATGTATACTATTGCAACATATTCTGTTACTTATGGGGTATCATAACGTTTTGGGCAAAGCCGTCTAGTATTGATTTTTAATTGATTTTTGTCTTCTTCCCACAATTGGCATCTTTTATGTATTTTCTATTTAATGGACTAAACGCCCACACACGATATTCTGTCACCAATGCCTTGTAAATGGCAACTACAATTTTAAATGGCACATGATTTATTACGTCTTTGTTTGCAAAACTTAGTGCATCTCCCGTTTTTGGATTGGCCGCTTTTGTTTGGGTTTAATTTCAAAACAGGAAAAAGGGAGTGCTGCAGTGATAGACGCCTTAAGATTCTAAACTTGATATTGAAATCATTGAATCAAGTGGCAAAAACAATTTTTATGTATTATTTATTTGCACGTAGGAGAGTTGGCAATTTTAGTTGGAAAGGTAACAATATGAGCTACATTATGTTTATGTTTGGTGCCATTGGGTATTGAAAAAAAGGGTATGAAGAAAAGGAATTGCAAAACTGTTTAATCCAATTAACATAAAAAAATCTTTTAAAAAATATTTTTGTAATTTAAGTCAAATCAAAGGGTATGAAGAAAAGGAATTGCAAAATTGTTTAATCCAATTAACATAAGAAAAAATCATTTAAAAATTATTTTTGTAATTTAAACCGATTCAAGTTTTTGTTTCAGCTTTTTCTGTGTTTTAGTTTTAGCTTACTTAGGAATTCCAATCTTAGCCAATTCAAAAAAAAAAAAAAAAAACAAAGATTAAATATCTAATCTTGTAAGAAAAAATGCTATTTTCCTGTAATTATATATTTTTTGAAAACAGTTGCTTTTACCAATGCATTCCTTACACGCTTTTGGCAAACAAAAAAGCAAATAACATATCTATACCACTCTGCCTAGTATTAATACTTAGATATTGCTTACATTTCATGTTGCAGCTCAATAAATAATTGAATGTTTGGTGTGTGTTGTTTTTTTCTCTTTTTGCAGTCGAATAAACCTCAATCTTCTTTGGCTTCTGGTAATGGCTCAGCTAATGGTGGTCATATAATATCATCGAGTGATCGTGTGCCGCCCATTGGCGGCTATCAATGGCCAACGGATCAAACACCTGGCGTAATGGGTCTGAAGAATCATGGTAATACTTGTTTCATGAATGCCGTATTGCAATGCCTTAGTCACACGGATATATTGGCAGAATATTTTGTTTTGGATCAATATAAGGTAAGTGCAACACAAGAAGAACAAATTTCAATCTAAATGTTAAGAAAACAAGTAAAAGCGTGCTAAGTTTGGCCGGGCCGAAACTTATATACCCTCCATCGCAGATCGCATTTATCGAGTTCTTTTCCCGATATCAAACAAAGGATAAAAAAAGAAAAGAATTGATTTAATATTGGAGCTATATCAAGTGATCAATTGAATTGAATGTTGGAGACCATAGTAGTAGTTGAAGTCATCGTGTAAAATTTCAGCCAATTCGAGTAAGAATTGCGACCCTTAGGGACCCAAGAAGTAACATAGAGAGGTGGGTTTTTATGGGAGCTGTATCCGGCTATAGACCGAATTCCACCATATTTAACATATTGAAGGTCATGTGAGAAACTGTTGTACAAAATTTCAGCCAAATAGGATAATAATTACGCCCTCTGGAGGCTCAGGTTGTTGATCGATTTGAACCATATCTGACAATTGTTAGAAGTTATAACAAAACACTTTTTGCAAAATTTCAAGATCCAGATCGGTTTATATAGCAGCTATATCCGGTTATGAAACGATTTGAACCATACTTAGCACAGTTGTTGGAAGTCATAGCCTAAGACGATAGGTTTATATGACAGTTATATCAAAACATGGACCGATATAGCCCATTTACAATCCCAACCGACCTACACTAATAAGAAGTATTTGTGCAAAATTTCAAGCGGCTAGCTTTACTTCTTCGAACGTTAGCGTGCTTTCGATAGACAGAGGACGGACGGACATGGCTAGATCGACTTAAAATGTCATGACGATCAAGAATATATATACTTTATAGGGTCTTAGACGAATATTTAGAGGAGTTACAAACTGAATGACGAAATAAGTATATCTCCATCCTATGGAGGAGGGTAAAAAAATTCATTGAAATAGACGGAGCATTCAAAAAAGAAAATGCTTCAGGTGCGCAAGTAAAATAAAATAAAAATTTTCTTTTATAAACGAAACAAAAATAAAAAGTCTGTAATTTTTTGAACGTACTGAGGTATTTATTCGACAATAGCTCCTGTGGCGGAGAGTTTAGGATGTCCTCCTATCACCCTGAACGCAAGGTTTTAAATCTTGGCAAGAAATGTAGAAAAAATTTTAAGCGTAAAATATCCCCCAACAAATGTTACCTGCAACGATTGGGAAATCTATAAGGCTGAGCTAAGAAAATATAAGGGCGAGCTTAGAAAGGCTCAGAACAAATCCTGGGTAGAATTCTGCAGCTCGGTGGAGGATATATCTGAGGCCTCTAGGCTAAGAAGATTCTGTCCTCGAGACCAATTACGGGGGGGGTATATCCAGAAGTCAGAGAATGTATAGACAATGTCTAGTGAGGAAACACTAGAACTACTCGTTGATACACATTTCCCGGGAAATTCTCCAACGGACAACGTGGTGCCAGAAGAGGTTGTAACTGATATACATTCGTCGGAGGCCATTAGTGAAATTGTGTCTGAGCCGAAAATCCTTTGGGCGATAAGCAGTTTCGACTCCTTTAAGTCGCCAGGCCCTGATGATGTATCACCAGTTGAATTGCAAGCTGTGTCTGATAGACTGGTTCCCTGGCTTAGGGAGATATACTCTGCTTGTATCGGAATGTCATATATATTGTACCTGTGGGATGGAGGGCACGAAGGTAATTTTCATTCCGAAAGCAGTAAAAACCTACCACACGAAGGCGAAAGATTTTCGTCTTATTAGTCTGCCATCCTTTATGCTGAAGACTCTTGAGAGGTTGATAGAAACATATCTTAGGGCATAGATCCCTGGAGATCGCGTGTCGCAGCAGGAGCATGCCTATAGTAAAGGCAAATCCACTGAAACAGCCCTTCACGACCTAGTCGGCTACATAGAGGGTTCTATCGCTGTCAAGGAATATGCAATGGTAGCATTTCTTGACATTGAAGGTGCTTTCAATAATGTAAAACCGACGTCAATCATGAAGGAGTTGGAGTTTTTAGGCATCAACTCTACCGTAAGAAGGTTTATTAATTACTTACTTAGTAAAATATGCATTACGGCAGGCTTGGGATCTGTGGATCTAAAAAGATGGGTCATCAGAGGAATGCCACAAGGAGGTGTACTGTCTCCTTTACTTTGGAATATAGCAATTAACAATATTTTATTGTCTCTGGAAGAAAAAGGCGTAAAAGTGATCGGGTATGCTGATGACGTGGCAAGTGCGGATAGGGGAAAGTTTCCCAGCACTCTAAGAGATATACTTCAGGAAGCTCTACGTGCAACAGCAAAGTGGGCTACCAAAAGTGGTCTGGGTATAAATCCGTGCAAGACAGAAGTAGTTCTTTTCAGCAGGAGATACAAGTTGCCTACAGTGGAACCTGTTTCCTTGGGTGGAGACAGACAGAAAACACAAAATACTTGGGTGTTTTGCTGAGCAGAAAACTGAACTTCAAATACAACATTTTTGAAAGGACAAGAAAGGCAACTCTTGCCCCATACACCTGCAAGAGAGCAATTGGCAAAAGGGTATATACTGCAGTTGTCACTGGTGTTGTGGTCTGGTGGACGGCGCTTCAAAAATCCACCTATTGCTCAATACTTAACCGGATCCAAAGGATGGCTTGTTTTCCAACACAGCCGCACTGAGGACGACACCATCTGATTCACTGAATGTAATGCTACGGACACTGTGTTATCCTTGATTTAATATCCGATGTTCCAGGCAGTGTGGATTACATCTTACCAGAGCCGCTTTTTGATAAAAATTACTGTACCACTATTCCTGATAGAACCGATTGGAACTACGATATCCCTGGTAACGGAAGTTACATAGACTTCTATACGGATGGTTCCAAACTAAACGACAAGGTGGGCTTTGGTGTGTACTCTAAAGATCTAGAACTAGTCATATCGAAGAGGTTACCTGACCACTTACCTGCAATTAAGGAAGTGGTGGAATGGCTAAGATATAATGTCATTACGACGATTGGCATAAATATCTTCTCAGACAGTCAGGCAGCCATTACATCCCTGGAGAACGTATTTCTGAACACAAAAACCGCCCTCGACTGTCGCAGATCTTTCAATGAGATGGCTGAACAGTTCAAAATTCACCTGTTCTGGGTGCCGGGCCACAGATATCCCAGGGAATTCTAAAGCAGACGAGCTTGCGAGACTAGGAACTACCTTACACACTCCAAGGACACTGGAATCTATGGGTATGCCTCTAGCGACATGTAAGCTAAGTTTTCAGGACCAGGCCCGAACGGTAACGAATGATAGATGGTCACAAAGAGGGAGCTGTGAGCATTCCAAAACTATGTGGCCTCTTCTAGACAAGAAGAGGTCTACTGCTTTGCTGTCATTGCCTAGAACAGACGTCTCAGTCATTGTATTCGTCATGACAGGTCACTGTCTAATCGAAAATCATTCTGACAGACTGAAGGTTGCCAGCAACGACTTTTGCAGAAGCTGTAGGAACATCGAGAAAGAAGAGACTATAGAACACCTTCTGTATGTGTGTCCCGCACTAGCAGATAGAAGGAGTTCCACTTTAGGTTCTCATTTCTTTGAGAACCTGTCTGATTTAGCGGATGTGAACATTTGCAAGTTATTGGGCTGTTTAAAGCGATCTGGATGGTTCAACTGTAGGAACTAGAAGGCATCTTCCTTCTTCTGTTCCTGTGGTATCAGAATGGACGAAAACGTCTAAGTGAGTCTGATGGCAGACTGCCACTTAAACCTTACCTAACCTAGGATAGCGATATACTCTTTGAGAGCAAATTCAGCTTTCGTTCTTAGATAATTCTCATGTATCGATATTTACAAGCGCCACCACCCATTCTATGTGCGAAGTTCAAATTCTTTATTTATACATAATTTATCTGTGTTGTGCATATTGAAAATGATTCCAAATTCAATTAAATGTTGTGACATAATACTTACACCATTTTTCAAGAATTATATGCAGATCTCAGTTCGTAATTCAAACTCTTTCGGAGTATATTTGGATTTATTTCGATGTTATGATACACAATTATATTAAAAGCCTTCCATTTTCGCATAATACATTATGGTTTTTTATTATGATCTACTGTATTCGTTATGCTATGAATAAAACAACAAAGTTGTTGTTGTTTTCCCACATTTAAATACTTTCCTTGTGATGGATATTTCTTTATCGTATAAACATTACCAAAAAATGTATGTGACTTCAAAATTCTTGTTGCGTGTGTTCTTGTACCTGGCAGCCGTTTGTGTGTTGCTGTAATGATTTTTTGTCATTGGATATACCAGCATTTTTTGTACCGAAACTTTAAAAGCTGTCAATTTTCGAGTTTACCATCCGCACTCGTCCGAGATGCTCAATATATTGACTGCTCTTTGGTCAGTCAAAACAAAAAAGTAAAAAATGTTCTATGTGACAATGTACCTATACCAGTGAGGAGCACACATTTGTAATTATTTGCAGGCCTGTGGATATGTTTTGGATTATTTTCTGCAATAGAGTGAATATTTTTGCCAACCACTGTCTTGTTGCCAGTATTGGAAATTTCTCCTCAAATTGGGGACGAAATTTTTGTCTTGGGGACTCGGGATTTTTTGGGGAGTAATTTTCTGTTCAAAATTGATGAATCTGTTTATACATCGTTCCTTTTTGCTCGTATAATAGTTTAAACAAACTCTTGAATTACACGATAAATTCGTTTCTATTGGGTTGCCCAAAAAGTAATTGCGGATTTTTTAAAAGAAAGTAAATCCATTTTTAATAAAACTTAGAATGAACTTTAATCAAATATACTTTTTTTACACCTTTTTTCTAAAGCAAACTAAAAGTAACAGCCGATAACTGACAGAAGAAAGAATGCAATTACAGAGTCACAAGCTGTGAAAAAATTTGTCAACGCCGACTATATGAAAAATCCGCAATTACTTTTTATTATTGGGTGTTTTATTTCAGCACTATGTGCAAATCACAATTAACTGGTTATTATCATCTGTAATCGCATAATATCGACAACTTTCCAGGACAACTTTGCATTGAAATTCTATTTTTAAGGAAAGCTTCTTCTTTTATTCAATTGTACATTTAACTTTGGCTATTGTTCCTCTTATGCCTGCCCGACAAAAAAGAAGCATCAAAGAAGAACCGTTGACTGTGTAGGTCATAAAACAAAAAACGATGGCAAATTGTTTAACAGGTGTTTTTTTTTTTTTCACTATTAACCCCTTTTTTAACAGCCACCATTTGCTTTGTTTACCTTTGAGATGGCAAAATATGTTCGGCGGATCGATTTTTTTCCTCCCCGAAAAATTGCGATCGTAAGCCATGATCCATTTTGTACTTATGGAACGGAATTAATCTTCGAGGAAAAACTCGCTTTATAACGAGAATTAGGCCCCAGTATTTCGAGGCGTTACATACTGTATAACGAAGTTAGTATTCCCTCATCCTATGGTGGAGAGAATAAAAAAAATTTACACAATTTTTTTTTTGTAAAATAAATAAATTAAGCCCGAAAATTGTGATATATGAATCTACTGTAAAGTGAAAATAAGTCCCAATTTGGTTTTTCAAATTTGAATTTATTTCTTGTGATAAACTAAAATTGGCAAAACTGGCAAAATCTGTGAAAGTCAAAAAATCTGATAATAGTTAATATTTAGGGTCAAGTAACCAAACAGACATGTAGGCTGATTGAGCCAATATGGACTTCAATACACCTTTGGCACAAATCTGACATCAAAATTTGGGATTGATTTGACAACGATTGGACCAGTGAGTATTTAACAAGCAAAAGCATACTAAGTTCGTTCAGGCCGAATCTTATATACCCTCCACCATGGATCGCATTTGTCGAGTTCTTTCCCGGTATCTCTTTTAAGACAAACAAAGGATAGAAGAAAAGAATTGCTATGCTAATTGAATTGAATGTTAGAGACTATAGTAGAAGTCCATGTGTAAAATTTCAGCCAAATCGAATAAGAATTTTGCCTTTTAGGGGCTCAAGAAGTAAAATAGGGAGATCGGTTTATATAGGGGCTGTATCAGGCTACAGACCGATTCAGACAATATTTGGCACGTATGTTGGAGGTCATGGGAGAAGCCGTTGTACAAAATTTCGGCCAAATCGAATAATAACTGCGCCCTCTTGAGGCTCAAGAGATCAAGATCCCAGATCGGTTTATGTGGCAGCTATATCCGGTTATGTACCGATTTGAACCACATTTGGCACATTTGTTGAAAGTCATAACAAAACACCTCATGCAAAATTTCAGCCAAATCGGATAGGAATTGCGCCCTCTAGTGGGTCAAGAAGTCAAGATTCGAGATCGGTTTATATGGCAGCTATATCAGATTATGAACCGATTTAAACCATTCTTGGTACAGTTGTTGGAAATTATAACGAAATACGTCATGCGAAATTTCAGCAAAATCGGTTGGACATTGCGCCCTCTAAAGGGTCAAGAAGTCAAGACCCCAGATCGATTATATGACAGCTATATCAGGTTATGGACTGATGTAATTGGCACAGTTGTTGAAAATCATAATAAAACACTTCGTGCAAAATTTCAGCCGAATCGGATAAGAATTGCGTCCTCTAGTGGCTCAAGAAGTCAAGATCCCAGATCGGTTTATATGACAGCTATATCAAAACATGGACCGATATGGCCCATTTACAATCCCAATCGACCTACACTGATAAGAAGTATTTGTGCAAAATTTCAAGCGGCTAGCTGTACTCCTTTGAAAGGGTCAAGAAGTCAAGACCCCAGATCGGTTATATGACAGCTATATCAGGTTATGGACTGATTTAATTGGCACAGTTGTTGAAAATCATAATAAAACACTTCGTGCAAAATTTCAGCCGAATCGGATAAGAATTGCGTCCTCTAGTGGCTCAAGAAGTCAAGATCCCAGATCGGTTTATATGACAGCTATATCAAAACATGGACCGATATGGCCCATTTACAATCCCAACCGACCTACACTGATAAGAAGTATTTGTGCAAAATTTCAAGCGGCTAGCTGTACTCCTTTGAAAGGGTCAAGAAGTCAAGACCCCAGATCGGTTATATGACAGCTATATCAGGTTATGGACTGATTTAATTGGCACAGTTGTTGAAAATCATAATAAAACACTTCGTGCAAAATTTCAGCCGAATCGGATAAGAATTGCGTACTCTAGTGGCTCAAGAAGTCAAGATCCCAGATCGGTTTATATGGCAGCTATATCAAAACATGGACCGATATGGCCCATTTACAATCCCAACCGACCTACACTGATAAGAAGTATTTGTGCAAAATTTCAAGCGGCTAGCTGTACTCCTTTGAAAGTTAGCGTGCTTCGACAGACATACGGACGGCCTTAGATAGATCGATTTAAAATGCCATGACGATCAAGAATATTTATACATTATGGGGTCTCAGACGAATATTTCGAGGAGTTACAAACCGAATGACGAAATTAGTATACATCCATCCTATGGTGGAGGGTATAAAAATATATTCGATATATTTTTGGAAGCAGATAGCAAATTTTCTGCAAAACATTAAATGCATGGTGCTGATAATTTACCCAGAATATTCAGAAATATAATTTTTTTGAAGAAGACACAGGGCCAGCTGGTATTATTTATAATACCTCAAACGCCTTAATATAATAAAACAAATATCTTAACGTATTCAAACGCCAACGTAGTCTGTCTTTATCCATATTTTAGCATTTATCACGGCATGTAAACATTATAAATATTATCTTCAATTATTATATGAATGGAACGATGACTCAATTTGATATGGAATGTCTTTGTCTCTGGTCTTTGTTGCCAATTTCGTTCTGCTGAGGTCTGTGGCGAGCTTTGTATTTGCATATCTTAAATATCTTTATATAGTTTCAAATGGCTTAGACAAAATAATTGTTGATAATAAAAAACGTTTTCATGGCGAATATTTATTTATGGCCAAATGCAATATTTACCATAAGTGGTCGTAAATAAGCAAAACTTAAAAATAGTTTTTCTCTATATTTTTATGGAAAATAAAAACCAAACTAAAGAAAATGTGCTGAATGCAAAATTCTATATTTGCCGTTATTTGTATTTACATATTTGCAATGAAATAATTATACCCTACACTACTACTGTGGTACAGGGTATTATAATTTAGTGCATTTGTTTGTAACACCCAGAAGGAAGAGAGACAAACCCATTGATGAGTATACCGATCGACTTAGAATCACTTTCTGATTCGATTTAGCTATGTCCGTCTATCTGTCTGTCCGTCTGTTTGTCTGTCTGCCTGTCTGTCTGTCCAATTTGTGTACAAAGTACAGGTGGCAATTTTCATCCGATCGTCTTAAAATTTGATATAGACATGTTTTTCGGCCTCTAGACGAAACCTATTGAAATTGGAAAAAATCGGTTCAGATTTGGATATAACTCCCATATATATGTTCGTCCAATTTGCAGTAGTAATGCAATAAATTGGACATTCGTTAACCGATTCTCTCGAAATTTGTCAGGAAGGATTCATAGAAATATGTACAGATTTAGATAGAGCTCTCATATATATATATCGCGCGATTTTCACACCTAGAGTCACAGCAAGAGCATTTGTTGGCCCATCTCGCCAAAATTTTGGTAAACACTTTCCTCCCCGGTAGCCGAGTTGGTAGCTTGCTTGGATTACCAGTGCAGGGGTCGATTCCCACCAAAAGCCTTTGTCTGTCGCTACTGTGGTATCACAATGGACTTAAAATTGCATAAGTGAGTCTGTAAAAGATTGCCACTCTTACCTAACCTTCCTCGACGACTGCCACAGTATCTGAGATTTTGGGAAATATTGCACTAAAGTGTTAATTTTTTAACCGATTCTCTCGAAGTTTGACAGGAAGGATTTTCTTATAGTATTCTCAACATAACTGGTGAATTTCATAGAATTCGGCCCAGATTTAGATATAGCTGTCATATATGTATATCGCCCGATTTTCACTTCTAGGGTCACCGCAACCGCATTTATATACCAATATAGCTCCCACATTGTATTTACAGGGTAGGTGTTAGGTATTATACAGTCGGCACCGCCCGACTTTTGCTCTTCCTTACTGGTTTTAATTATGTCTATCTTTGATGACTCAAACGATTCAATTTGTTTTTGAAAATTTAGATTTTATAAATAAAAATCAATCAATCAATTTGTGTTGGTATGTTTGTTTGTGTATATGTGTAGTATAGACTCAAAAACGGCAGAACAAATTTTCTTGAAATTTTCACAGATGATGTAGAATGATCTCGTAGTAAAAATAAAGTAAAAAAAAATCCGACAGACAAATCCGTTCTCATGGGGAAGTATTACTTTTATAGTAACCGTGTAACTTTGGAGGCCACCATGGCGCAGTATGTCCGCCTATGACGCTGAACGCCTGGGCTCAAATCCCGGCTTGAAAATCAACCACATTTTCGGCGGTGGTTATCCCCTAACTAATGCTGGCTGCATTTGTAAGGTATCCTGCTTTGTTAAAATTTCTCTACCAAGTGGTGTCGCTATGCGGCACGCCTCACAGTGACAGAAAATCGAAAAAACTAAAAAAATATGCCGTGTGACAACGGGTAGAGATATCTCTTTGAAATTTGAAATGAGCGGAAGTGTTAGCGAGATTGTGTGCAAAATTTCAAGGCCCCGAAAGTTGGTCACCTCGGTATTTCGAAAAATTGTTCAGGGTGCCAAAACTTCATTTGTGATCCGATTTTCAAAATTCTGGATTTGCTTAAAAATTCCCACTTGAGGTGTACAATATCTCCACTGGTTTTGGGGATATACGAGTTCTAATTTTTATTTGTTTAAATTTTGGCCGAGATTGGCTTCGTATTTTGCAATTTACGAATGCATTTGAGTTTCGATCTTCATTTTTAAACATGATTTGGACTCATGACAAACTTAACAATGACTGTGCCGCAAAAGTGTCCGTCAGGTGGAAGTTATACAATTTGGAAGTCAACAATGTGAAAAAGGTGTATTTTTGCATTTTTTGTCAAAAAGAGGATTTTCATTGATTAGTCTTTATTGGAAAAAACTTGCTTAAATACCTTATTATACCTACTACTATACTAATTTTGTCATTCTGTTTGTAACACCTCGAAATAAGCGTTTAAGATCCTTTAAGTCGATCTAGCTATGATCGTCCGTAAGTAAAGTCTATAAATCTGTCTATGTTTTGATATAGCCGATCTTGGGTCTTGACTTCTTGAGCCTCTAGAGGGCGCAATTTTCGTCCGATTTGAAATTTTGCACGTTGTGTTTTGGTATCACTTCCAATAACTGTGCTAAGTATGGTTGAAATCGGTTCATAATCTGATATAGCTGCCATATAAACCGATTTCGGGTCTTGACTTCTTCAGCTGTTAGAGGGCACAATTTTTATCCGATTTGGCTGTAATTTTGCGCTAGTATTTTGGTATCACTTCCAAGTATGTGCTAAGTATGGTTCAAATCGGTGTGCTAAGTATGGTTCAAATCGGTTCATAACCTGGTATAAACAGATCTCCCGATTTTGCTTCTTGAGTCCCTACAAGGCGAAATTCTTATCCGAATGCACCGAAATATTACACAATGACTTCTACAATGTTCAGCATTCAATTCATTTATGGTCCGAATCGGACTATAGTTTGATATAGCATTTAAGCAAGAGCCGTTGCACATCCACTCACCGAGACTATACACTCAATACCGCTAATTGTCCGTGACTGCAGTTGCAGCTACTCCGTATACGGGGCATTCCACTATCCGCAACCTATGGACGCCAGCGGGAGCTCACAGTTGAGCTTCTCATAACAACGATGAACACGGCACAGATCGGAGCACAAAGTTCCAGACAGTGTGGTGCTAACAGTAGAGCTGGCAAAACATCGATGGCACCATCGATATTTAATTTTTTGACTGAATATCGATTGATATTTTTCCAGTGGATACTATAGTAGAAGTTAAATTTTTGCAAAACTAAATAAAAACAAGTAAGAGCGTGCTAAGTTCAATCGAGTTCTTTGCGCGGTATCTCTTTTTAGACAAACAAAGAATAATGAATAAGAACTGTTATGCTATTGGAGCTATATATGTATGGAGCTATATAGTTATAGTACGATTCGGACCATTAATGAATACTGAACATTGTCGATGTCATTGTGTAATATTTCAGTTCATTCGGATAAGAATTGCGCTTTGTAGGGGCTCAAGAAGCAAAATCTGGGGTTAGGTTTATATGGGAGCTGTATCAAGCTATGGATCGATTCAGACCATATTAGACACGTATGTTGAGGGTCATGAGAGAAGCCATTGTACAACTTGTATGCCAAATCGGATGACAATTGCGCCCTCTAGATGCTCAAGAAGTCAAGATCCCAGATCGGTTTATATGGCAGCTATATCAGGTTATGTACCGATTTGCGCCATACTTAGCACAGTTATTGGTAGTTATAACAAAACACCTCAAGCAAAGTTTCAGCCAAATCGGATAAGAATTGTGCGCTCTATTGGCTCAAGAAGTCAAGATCGGTTTATATGACAGCTTTACCAGATTATGAACCGATTTGAATCGTACTTAACACAGTTTTTGGAAGTGATACCAAAACACCACGTGCAAAATTTCAGTCAAATCGGACAAGAATTGAGCCCTCTAGAGGCTCAAGAAGTCAAGACCAAAGATCAGTTTATATGGTAGCTATTTCAAAACATGGACCAGTTTGAACCATACTTAGCGCAGTTGTTGGAAGTGATACCAAAACACCACGTGCAAAATTTTAGTCGCATATTTCGAGGTGTTACAAACTGAATAACTAAATGAATATACCCCCTATCCTACGGTGGTGGGTATAATAAGCAATCCGACACTGATTGTATCCTTTAAGATGCATTGCCCCTATAGAGGGCGCAATTTTCATCCGATTAGACTAACATTTTGTACAATGATTTCTCTTATAACTTCCAACTGACTTTATTAACGTTAGTTTTATTTGGTCTGTGCATTGATATTGCTTCTATATAAATCGATCTCCTGATTTTTGCTTCTCAATTTCGTTTGAAATATAAGTGGTGGGAAATTAACGATAGTATCTATAATATCCATATTTATTACTAAAACCATCGAAAATATCGAATGCTGCGATTATCGATAGTTTCCAGTTTTAGCTGACAGTTATCGCGTGCCACGTCCGCACTGGCTACTAACTCGGCTAAAAACTCTGCTACCGGTGCTGATGAGGCGTATGCGCCGGTTCGTCTGCGCACAGTGTGAGAACATTGACGCTGAACGCCTGGCTTTGAATCCTGGCGAGACCATCAGAAAAAATTTTCTGCGGTGGCTTTTCCCTCCTAATGCTGGCAACATTTGTGAGGTACTTCTCTTCAAAGAGGTGTCACACTGCGGCACGCCGTTCGAACTCGGCTATAAAAAGGAGGCCCCTTATCATTGAGCTTAAACTTGAATCGGACTGCACTCATTGATAAGTGAGAAGTTTGCCCCTGTTCCCTAGTGGAATGTTCATGGGCAAAATTTGCAATTTTTGTATTGTAAATAGAATATTTTGTTGGTTAAAATAGCAGATCAGATTTATTTGAAAGCAGTAGTACAATAGGCCAGACTTTTATCTTTCCTTACTTGCTTTACAGTTTATTTAATTTAAGATGAGGGGACTAGAAAATCCAATTATCAAAACCAAATTCTGTTATCTAAGGTTTCTTATTTGTCTTTCTGTTTACAGGCCGATTTGAAGCGGCGCAATAAAATTAATTCCCGAAAATTCGGCACCAAAGGTGAGCTAACCGAGCAATTGGCCAATGTTTTGAAAGCCTTATGGATGTGCAAGAATGAAAGTGATCACAGCACAAGTTTTAAGGTAAGATGCAATCTTTTTTCATTGCAAATCAAATTGCCTATTCTTTTCTTCAGCCATTTAACTTGTATCGTTTTTTTTCATTTACAGGCTGTTGTCGATCGTTATGGTTCACAATTTCGCAGTTCAACGCAACACGATGCTCAAGAATTTCTGTTTTGGCTTTTAGATAAAGTCCACGAAGATTTAAATACAGCTACAAAGAGACGCTATAAAAGTGTCAAGGTATGTCAGAAAGTAGTCATTTATCAACACCATGTCCTAAGCCATATTTACACAAAAAGGCCATTAGAAATGCCACACGGTTGACATCTCATTCTACGTGTCCCCAGTCTCCGACATTGGAAATATGATGGCCATTTTCAGGGGTATTCATTTGGCCGTTTCATTAGCGCCCATGTTATCATATAACATCCAGCATTACCATTTGAAGGCAGGCGTACTTATATTTGTTTTTAAATAATTTTAAGATAAGGGGTGGGGTAAAGTGGGTCGGATGATGGGTGTTTTAATAAGGCTTAGCCGCTATTGCTGCTGTATTCATTTAAGGCTCTTTTGTTTCATCTCATTAGCCAGACAAATTGTACGATAAGACCTGGAGATTATTTTCTAAACAAAAGTTCCATAAATGTTTTGCTCTCCGTGCAGCATTTGCCATTGGCATTGAAAGTGGTTGATAAAATAACGTATCTACAAAGACGCCTTTAGCAACTAACGCTGACTTGTTTGTATACGATGTTATGTGTTCTCAATTTTGATTGGCACAATATAGCAACATCTAACATCTCACATTTCTAGTGAAAACAACAGGTGAAACCTCGATTCAAGTTCAGTACGGGATTATGACAAGTAGTTGCTATGTGCATTCTCGACTACAATATGGCCATTCGTTTTATTACGAATTCGCGTGGGAAAACCTATCAATGTCAAAGGGCATAAGAGTTTCGGTATAAGAGATTTTGGGAATCCTTTATTACTGCAGTGCAAATTTATTTATTTATTTGTTATTCCTGCACAACAAGACAAAGAGTCTTATACATTATAGTACAGGATTTAAATTTATATACATATCCGTCTTAAACTTATTACATGAATCAAATTTGAAGATTAAAATTGAAAGTTTATAAAAGTTAAATTAGATTTAAACAAGTAAGAGCGTGCTAACTTCGGCCGGGCCAAAATCTTATAAACCCTCCACCATGGATCGCATTTGTCGAGTTCTATGCTCGGTATCTCTTTTTAGGCAAACAAAAAATATTGAATAAGAACTGTTATGCTATTGGAGCTATATCAAGTTATAGTCCGATTCGGACCGTAAATGAATGCTGAACATTGTAGAAGTCATTGTGTAATATTTCAGCTCATTCGGATAAAAATTACGCCTTGTAGGGGCTCAAGAAGCAAAATCGGGTGATAGGTTTATATGGGAGTTGTATCAAGCTATTGATCGATTCAGACCATATAAGACACGTATGTTGGAGTTCATGAGAGAAGCCGTTTTACAAAATTTCAGCCAAATCGAATGAGGATTGCGCCCTCTAGAGGCTCAAGAAGTCAAGACCCTTGACCGGTTTATATGGCAGTTATACCAGATTATGAACCGATTTGACTCATACCTAGTTGTTGGAAGTGATACCAAAACACTACGTGCAAAATTTTAGTCAAATCGGACGAGAATTGCACGCTCTAGAGGCTCAAGAAGTCAAGACCCAAGATCGGTTTATATGGCAGCTATATAGAAACATGGATCGATTTGAACCATACTTAGCACAGTTGTTGGAAGTGATACCAAAACACCACGTGCAAAATTTCGGACGAGAATTGCGCGCTTTAGAGGTTCATGAAGTCAAGGCCCCAGATCGGTTTATATGGCAGCTATATCAAAACATGTACCGAGTTTTCCCATTTACAATCCCAACTGACCTACACTAATAAAAGGTATTTGTGCAAAATTTCAAGCGGCTAGCTTGACTCCTTCGAAAGTTAGCGTGCTTTCGACAGACAGACGGACGGACATGGCTAGATCGACTAGAATGACACGAGGATCAAGAATATATATACTTTATGGGTCTTAGAAGCATGTTTCTAGGTGTTACAAATTGAATGACGAAATTAGTATACCCCCATCGTATAGTGGAGGGTATACAAATATTGTTATGTTAGGGTGTTGGAAGTCTCTCTCTCTCTATATCCGAATTAGGCGAATAAACTCCTAAGAGAGGTGAAAGAGAAAGTGCCTTTAACAAATCTTCCTACAGTCCGGCTGAGCGAATAAAGCCAAGAAGAGTTTGGAGGGAATTTTCCGCGAAAAGGAAGAATTCTCCTACGATCCGAGCTAGCGAACAAGCTCCATAGCAAGTTGATGGAAAACTATAAGAGCTACTCTTTCTACGCCCAGCTGCGTGTAGAAGCTCAAAGGAGGGGGGTAGAAAAAGGTTCACAATAAATAAAAAGAAAAGCAAAATATTTATAACAAGCCGTATGTAAATTTAAACTAAACAAAAGCAGATTGAATTTAAAAGTTAGCAACATTTTGAAGCAAAATATAAAGAAAAAGAGAAATGATATCCGTTAACTATGAGAAAAATTGCATAAGCCGTTTTTAAATGTGATTGCCTTGCTGATTCTGATACCCGAACTGTTTTTTCGAATGGGAAACAGTGGTTTTATGATATTAAGGTAGAAACATGAAAGATATTGTGCGATGGAAGCGTTTTATAACACCTGAACTCTTGAATGATTACAAGCGTGCGAGGAATCAGACCACTTCTTGAATAAAGACGAAGAAAATAGCTTATTTTAGTCGTAAATTTCAAGAGGCATTGAACACGAAAGATACTTGGAGACATATTAAGTCAATTGGAATAGGAAGTGATAATGCATCAATTGATAGACATGTTGATTTAGATGAGATTAATAGGAGTTTCTTGAACAAATCTTTTCCTGAGCCAAACGTACATTTCTACGACAGTGAATTAAGTAACGTAAACCATAGTAGTAACAATACCTCATCAGTTTTGAACAAAGCGATATCGTTAGCGCTGTAGAATCGATTAAGTCGAATGCCATTGGTTCTGATGGTATTGAACCAAGTTTTTTTTAGAATAATTATACCCTTTATTCTGCCGTATATGTTCCATTTTTTTAACAATATTATTTTGAAGAGTTGCTATCCACAGTCTTGGAAACGGGCAAGGATAGTCCCAATACCAATAACCAGAAATTTAGGCCAATAGCAATACTTCCATACGTCTCTAAGATATTTGAGACTCTAGTCAACCGGAAAATATCAGAATATATTGCGAATAATTCGCTGCTAACAGATTTTCAATCTGGTTTCCGGCCAAAGCACAGTTGCACTACTGTACTTTTGAAAGTAGTTGAAGAGGCAAGGAGTGATATTGACTGCGATAAAGTTACCTTTCTTGTTCTTTTAGATCATTCGAAGGCATTTGATTCCGTTGATCCCAATATACTTTGCCTTAAACTGAAACCTTTATTTAAATTTTCTAAAATAACAACGGATCTTATATTTTTCTATCGTTCGAATAGAAGCCAATCGGTATGTGTTGATAGCCGGTGTTCTAGTTATCTTCCAGTCTCAAGAGGTGTTCCACAGGGGTCTGTATTGGGCCCACCCCTTTTTTTTCCTTATATAGCAATGACCTTCCTGGACAGTTGCGCAACAGTGGTATTCATATGTATGCCGACGACGTACAGCTGTATATGAGCTCCTCGCCGGAGAGGCTGATCGATGGCGTACTTCGCCTTAATAGTGACTTGGATAGGATAATTAATTCAAACAATGTCAAAGTGCCTTGTAATTGGTAGGAATCGGGTGACAATGGCGCCCAATCTTGATGTGGCAATTGCTGGAGCCCCAATTGAGATTGTTTCATCTGCAAGAAACTTTGGGTTGGAGTTTGATGATAGACTTTCATGGAAGAATCATGTCAGTATGACAGTGGGCAGAACCTACGGCGTTTTACGTAACTTATATATGAGTCGACAGTATAGCCCTTTGCCAATAAGAATGCTTTTGGCTAGGACATTTATTCTGCCGAAACTATTATACTCTTTCAAGGTTTTTTACGGTTGTGATGTAACTCATAGGAAAATAAATTGCAGTGGCCTTTAGATACATTTTTGGTTTGCGTAGAAGAGACCGGGTATCTTACTATGTCAGACAAGTATATGGTGCCTCATTTAACTCACTCCTTAAGATACGCTCGTTGCAAATGATCCACAAGATAATTTATGCCAATGAACCGTCGTATCTGGCTTCTGTATTGCGTTTTGCAAACTCTACAAGAGGTAAACAAGTAATACAAATACGTCATCAATATCGTGTATCTGAAAAACAATTCTTTGTTAATGCTATACGTCTCTGGAATAATCTTCCCAATAGTATTCAAATTATAAGTAATGAACGACAGTTCAAATCTTTGATTTATAAACATTTTAATTAACTATTAGTTTTGTTTTTTTATAACTATTTATCAATTTATTTTTATCAGTAACATTGATTAAATTGTTAAATTTTCTTTAAAGTTTTTTTTTTACTTAAATATTGTATCAGTAACTTTGCTTAAATTGGTAAATATTTTTTTTACCGATTATTGCTCTATTTAAATGAAAACTTGTTGAACTGATTGTATTAATCAATGCTTTATATAAGACACTGTCTTTTGTATGGGTTTTATCATAATAAAATACAAATACAAACACTGTGAATATCGTGTGGAAAATTATTCCAAAGACGAATGCCGCCGATATAAAACTGTCTCTCAGACATCAAACTTCGTCTTCTGAAGGGTATTAGCTTCTTTCCTCTACTAGATCGAGAAAACTCTAGTCTCTTAAATAAATATTCTGGTTTCTGTTTTATGACAATCTTATGTAAAAATATCAGTGACCTACTACTCAGTAGATTGTTGAAACTCATTTGCATAATCTGAAATATGCTGAGTGCTTCTTAAACCATATAAATAACCAATTATGCTGTTAAATGCCACATTCAATTTGCGCAGGCTCGAAGAATCGCAGTTTGCAAAAAGTTCACATCCATAAATCAGACCAGAACGTTTTTGCCTGAAGAACCCGGATATTGATGAGTGTAAATGACTGTGTGATCCATAAAGCACGAAACTTCGTATATGTCTGCCCGGCAACCACGTTGGCATGATCGGACCAGCCCAAGGCACTGATAAAAACGACGCCAAGATTCTGCGCACTCCGTACAATGTCTATCATCTGATTGTTTATAGAAATATCTGGTCGTTGCATGATAAAACCCTTATTCCTATGAGTAACCAAACATTTAGACTCAGTAGGATTTAAATACAAACCATTCGCAGTCGCCGAGTAATAAACACGAAACAGATCCGCGTTAAGTTTATCTATACAGTCGTCTATATTGTTCACGAGACCACTTTGAAAAACCTGCACGTCCGTCATCAGCATACATTATTATCTGACTGGGCTTCAGATCGTTTACATACAAGGTAAAGAGAAGTGTGCCTACTATTGAACTCTGAGGAACTCTCTTAGGTACTAGTAAGGGATTAGAGACCTTATTCTCCGCATACACAGATTTATATCTGTCGCTTAGGTACGACATGACCAAGTTCCTTACCGTCGTTGTGAAATTCGTATTTTCATACATAAATTCCGATGATCAACCGAGTCGAAAGCATTGGAGTGATCCAAAAAAACTTTGTTATCATCGATATCACCCCTGACTGATTCAACCACTTCAACCAACTTCAACCACTTCAACTATGACCAGAACGGAAGCATGCCTGTCTTCTCAACAAGGATTCCCGGTTTAGGATCTGTGTTGGTCCATGTAGAATCTTCTCGAAAACCTTAAAAAGATAACAGAATTGATATCGGTCGATAATCAAAGGCGGATTTAGGGATGGGAATGACCTTCGTATGCTTCCAAATAGTGGGTTATATACTGGAGCTCAAAATTGTATTAAACAAGTATGTAAAGTACGGTAGGAGATGTTGAAGTAGGTTAGGTTAGGTTAGGTAAGAGTGGCAGTCCTTTACAGACTCACTTAGACAATTTTAAGTCCATTGTGATACGACAGTAGCGACAGACCAAGGATTCTGGCGGGAATCGAACCCACGACCCCTGTATTGGTAATCCAAGCACGCTACCAACTCGACTACCGCGGCGCCCAGATGTGGAAGTAATATTCTGACAAATCTCGGGTCGACTCCGTCCAAGGCTATCGCATTTGAATTAACATGTACAAAACTCCCAAAAACTTCCTCATGGCTAACACATCTAAACTCAAAAGGACTGCCGGAATTAGCTTGCTCACCTATGGAGCCTGATAAGATTCGCTACCTCCACATACAAATGCAGCCACGACAACCAAATCAGAGCATATACTGTGACTTGTCTGAAGAGAGATAAGACATGTCAGGTTCGTAACATGATAAAGTTCCCAAGCGAGCTCCCCAGCAGGATACTGAAACAGCACAAGAATTAGAATATAGTTAGGTACAGGGCGCACCGGTATCCGAGTTGGTAGCATGCTTTGATTACCAGTGCAGGGGTCATGAATTCGATTCCCGCCATAAGCCTTGGTCTGTCGCTGCTGTGGTATCACAATGGACTTAAAATTGTCTAAGTGAGTCTCTAAAGGACTGCCACTCTTACCTAACCTAGGTATTTGTTGGAGGTTATCATGAACGCTAGCATGCCTGTCTTCTCAACAAGGATTCCCGGTTTAGGATCTGTGTTAGTCCATGTAGGATCTTCTCGAAAACCTTAGAAAGATAACAGAATTGATATCGGTCGATAATCAAAGGCGGATTTAGGGATGGGAATGACCTTCGTATGCTTCCAAATATTAGGTTATATACTGGAGATCAAAATTGTATTAAACAAGTATGTAAAGTACGGTTGGATATGTTGAAGTAGGTTAGGCTAGGTTAGGTAAGAGTGGCAGTCCTTTACAGACTTACTTAGACAAGTTTAAGTCCATTGTGATACCACAGTAGCGACACACCGAGGCTTCTGGCGGGAATCGAACCCACGACCCCTGCACTGGTAATCCAAGCACGCTACCAACTCGACTACCGCGGCTAACAGATGTGGAAGTAACATTCTGACAAATCTCGGGTCGACTTCGTCCAAGGCTATCGCATTTGAATTAACATGTACAAAACTCCCAAAAACTTCCTCATGGCTAACACATCTAAACTCAAAAGGACTGCCGGAATTAGCTTGCTCACCTATGGAGCCTGATAAGATTCGCTACCTCCACATACAAATGCAGCCACGACAACAAAATCAGTACATATACTGTGACTTGTCTGAAGAGAGATAAGACATGTCAGGTTCGTAACATGATAAAGTTCCCAAGCGAGCTCCCCAGCAGGATATTGAAACAGCACAAGAATTAGAATATAGTTAGGTACAGGGCGCACCGGTATCCGAGTTGGTAGCATGCTTTGATTACCAGTGCAGGGGTCAGGAATTCGATTCCCGCCATAAGCCTTGGTCTGTCGCTGCTGTGGTATCACAATGGACTTAAAATTGTCTAAGTGAGTCTCTAAAGGACTGCCACTCTTACCTAACCTAGGTATTTGTTGGAGGTTATCATGAACGCTAGCATGCCTGTCTTCTCAACAAGGATTCCCGGTTTAGGGTCTGTGTTAGTCCATGTAGGATCTTCTCGAAAACCTTAGAAAGATAACAGAATTGATATCGGTCGATAATCAAAGGCGGATTTAGGGATGGGAATGACCTTCGTATGCTTCCAAATATTAGGTTATATACTGGAGATCAAAATTGTATTAAACAAGTATGTAAAGTACGGTTGGATATGTTGAAGTAGGTTAGGCTAGGTTAGGTAAGAGTGGCAGTCCTTTACAGACTTACTTAGACAAGTTTAAGTCCATTGTGATACCACAGTAGCGACACACCGAGGCTTCTGGCGGGAATCGAACCCACGACCCCTGCACTGGTAATCCAAGCACGCTACCAACTCGACTACCGCGGCGAACAGATGTAGAAGTAATATTCTGACAAATCTCGGGTCGACTTCGTCCAAGGCTATCGCATTTGAATTAACATGTACAAAACTCCCAAAAACTTCCTCATGGCTAACACATCTAAACTCAAAAGGACTGCCGGAATTAGCTTGCTCACCTATGGAGCCTGATAAGATTCGCTACCTCCACATACAAATGCAGCCACGACAACAAAATCAGTGCATATACTGTGACTTGTCTGAAGAGAGATAAGACATGTCAGGTTCGTAACATGATAAAGTTCCCAAGCGAGCTCCCCAGCAGGATACTGAAACAGCACAAGAATTAGAATATAGTTAGGTACAGGGCGCACCGGTATCCGAGTTGGTAGCATGCTTTGATTACCAGTGCAGGGGTCATGAATTCGATTCCCGCCAAAAGCCTTGGTCTGTCGCTGCTGTGGTATCACAATGGACTTAAAATTGTCTAAGTGAGTCTCTAAAGGACTGCCACTCTTACCTAACCTAGGTATTTGTTGGAGGTTATCATGAACGCTAGGGTTCGATTCCTGGCGAGAACATCAAAAAAAAACTTTCAGCGGTGGTTATCCCCTCCAACTACAACAACCCTCCTAATGCTGGCCACATTTGTAAGATATTAATTCGTATAAAAACTTCTTCATCCCGTTCGGACTCGTCTATAAAATGGATGTCCCTCATCATTTAATCGAAAAGCACTATATTGGAGGCCAACGTAACACAGAGGTTAGCATGTACGCCTATGACGCTGAACGCCTGGGTTCGCGTCCATCAGAAAAATGTTCAGCGGTGGTTATCCCCTCCTAATGCTGGCGACATTTGTGAGGTACTTTGCCATGTAAAAACTTCTCCCCAAAAAGGTGTCTCTGCGGACCTTATCACTGAGCTTAGTTCCTTAATGGAATGTTCATGGGCAAATTTGCATGTTACTTAATGGAATGTTCTTAAAGGTGTTTACAAATTTTAAGGGATTTATAAAGTCTAAAATAAACTTTGATTTTTAGAATATTCCCATAAACACGAGTAAACTAGCGCTTAAATCCGAACATTTTGATTAACTGCAATTCCATTTTAAAGTTATTTTTACCCCTTTTTTCTACAAAAAAGAGATTCCGTTTTTAATTGGTTAGAGGTGCATACAGGTGGATCGGATATGTCAAGATATTGTTCTTCCTAGATTATAATATGATGAGATGCCTATACAATCTGCTGAAAGGCTCGTAACAACGATAATTATTTATTTGTCGTTAATAAGCAGGTGTAAACCAAATATGCGTTGTAGAAATTATTTATCATTTTACAATATAATAACAGTTATTCAAATTCATTGTAAATATATCACAAAACACCACACGCCCGTTGTGTTGCTATTAAATAATCTATTTTTTATAATCCATGTGATAACAATATATACAAGTGCAAGTGCTTGAAAAAAATTTTATATGCATACAATTGCTAAAATGTGTAAATTTGCTTGTTTGTTAATTGAAAACAAAGTTATTGGACCTCCTCTATCTAAATCTGAAGCAATTCGTTGACAATCGAATAACAAAAGCGGCCTGTACCTTGAGTACTAGACTATACGGACAAACAACAGTTCTTCCGCTTTTAACCTTAAGAGCCATAATTTGTATATTTGGCAACAAAATATCTCAAAAATGCTTCAAATGTAATTGCATGAGGCTAAATTCATTCATTTTCATTAATCAAACATCGCCCAAACAAAATCAATATTAAAATCTAATATAATACTATCATTAAAATAAATAACTAACAAATTTATTGAATGTAAAAAAATAATTGTTTTTTAAAAAAATTAGTAACTTAGTCTAACGCACAATTATCCGTTCAAATACCAAGAAAATCAGCCAATGTGAGATATCATCAGTGATGAAAACGAATTCAATTCAGTTGCCTATAAGAAATGGTGGATGAGCTTAGACTTAAAAGTTTGTTGACATACTGAGATGTTTTAAAGACTAGTAGGAAGAGTATTCCATAGCCTTGACAAGCGTATTACAAATGATCTTTCAAATACAACATAATTGAAACTTTCAATACGAATTTGAGAATTCCGGGTTGAATGCAAGAATTGAAAGTAAGGAAGAAGCTATATGGGTTCACGGTACTTAAGGATAATGAAGAAAAAGCAGAGGCATCTAATATTGAGAAAGTGCTCAAAAGAACATCCAAGTAATTGTTTCGCAAAGTATTGGTAGTGTCGTCTTCAACGACGACCGCAAACAAACCGTACTATGATATGGAAACTCTTTTGAAGGTTAAGCAGATTAGTCCTATTGGATTCGGAATATCCTCAGCACCATACAATATATGAGGCATCAGCAACGAATGAGCCAGGATATATTTTATTTGTGTGGTGTTTAGTTTGGAGCATATATGTGCAATGTAGAAGGAAAATACAATATCAGAATCAATTACAAAGCCCAATGAGGTCATAGTATCAGTCAATGTGACAACATTGTTTCGAACAATAATATTTTGAGAAGAGTATTGATGACGTGAGCTATTGAATACCACGCATTTTGTTTGTGTTAATTGTTAAGTTATTGGACCGAGCCCATTGACACACTCGTCCAATATCTTCATCAAGGGTCGAGATGCAACTTTCTAACGTACCAGAGTCAGTTGTACTTAACAACTGAAAATTATCGGCATATATTGCCAAGTCTACATGTTGTACACAAGAACGATTTCACAAAGTATTCGTAGTGTCGTCTTCAACGACGACCGTAAACAAACCGTTGTATGCTAAGGAAACACTTTTGAAGCCTAAGCAGATTAGTCCTATTGGATTCGGAATATACCTCAGCACCATACAATATTTGAGGCATCAGCAACGAATGAGCCAGGATATATTTTATTTATGTGGTGTTTAGTTTGGAGCAGATATGTGCAATGTACAAGGAAAATACAATATCAGAATCAATTACAAAGCCCAATGAGGTCATAGCATCAGTCAATGTGACAACATTTTTTTGAACAATAATATTTTGAGGAGAGTATTGATGACGTGAGCTATTGAATACCACGCATTTTGTTTGTGTTAATTGTTAAGTTATTGGTCCGAGCCCATTGACATACTCGTCCAATATCTTCATCAAGGTTCGAGATGCAACTTTCTAACGTACCAGAGACAGTTGTACTTAACAACTGAAAATTATCGGCATATATTGCCAAGTCTACATGTTGTACACAAGAACGAACGTTATTAACATACAGCATAAAGAAAACAGGTCCGAAGACAGAACCTTGGGGAACACCAGTAGAAATATAATTAACATTAGAAACACGATCATGGCAGACTACATACTGCGAGCGAATTGACAAAAATTACATAAGAAGTCTACAAGAGGTATGTGGCAAATTGAAATTGTTAAAGAGTTTTAAAAAAAGAATGTCATGGTCAACAGAAGCGAAAGCTTTGCTGATGTCGAGTGCGGCAAGAACAGCACGTCTGTTCTCATCAGTATGTTTGACCATAAGAGATGTGATACCGAATGACAAGGGTCAATCAATCCCTTATTATTATTCAATTGATCCCTTATTATTATTTCAAATGTTTTCGATAATGCTGGAAGAATGGAGATTGGACGAAAATCTGAACAACTTTGACCGGTAGTGTTTTTTTTCCGTAGGGGAGTAACTCTAGCTAATTTCCATGCAACAGGAAAGACATTCGTCATTAAGATAGCATTAGAAAAATGTAGTATATGCATCTGAATATAAGGTAAGATTAATTTAATAAATCAAATAGGTATACCATCGGTTGCCAAAGCATTCGACTTAATTCTAAATATTGCATATTCGTCCGGATATATATTTCTAAAGTTAAGGGTGTTGTTACGGCTATCAGAGTAGGTACTATTTATTTAGTTAAAATCAGGTACGTTGTTAGAAATAGAAGAAGTAAAATAATTACTCAACAAACTAGGATCTATATCACAGTTGCTATCACATATAACTGAATCGAAACTGCCGGGGTGGATCGTATTTTAGACCACAATTCTCTCGAATCTGTGGAACCAGCAAAAAAACGAGCGCCATATGAACGTTTAACCCTTCTTATAGTACTACGAGCCATAGCCTAGTATCTCTTATACCGCAAATTATTACTGGCAGAGGGTTCTTCAATAGAAGCGCGATATGCCAAATCTCTGTTAAGGATAGCTAGTCGCACATCATTATTATTGTACCATTCTGGTTTGCTATATCTAATTATTTTCGTTTTCTCAGGAATATGATTGTTAAACCAAAGATAGAGTTTTTCATTTAAAACTGATAGCTTTAAGTTCGCATCATTAGTATAGTAAATAGACGAAAAGTCAGTAAGCAATATATCGTTTACTAAACTTTCTATATTGACAGAGTCGTAATCATGAAAAGATTTGAAAAAAGTATTACTGCTGGTAGGCAGCCGATATTGCAAAACCATGAATGCATGTTTAGAATTAAGTGCAGGAAAGTTGAACTGGCTGCTCTGAATCACGGAGTCGGTGCAACTAACAAGAGTGTTATCAATAAGAGATAGAGAGAGTTTCGAAGTAGTAGTGCGTAGAAATATTGTTGTGGAGGACGGAAAGATTGCAGCGAGTTAATGATAATTTAAGACAGAAGTAAATACTTTCTAGAATCTAAAATATCACAGTTAAAGTCTCCTAAAATTATTACATTAGAGTATCTATCAACGATATCAGAAATCACATTTTCTAATGCATCTAAGTCCCCATTCGGCAATTATACAGTTCCCGCAATATCAGAATTGATTCTTAAAAACAAGGCTTCACAATGCCTAGTCTCAGAAGATGACAAGAGAACTTTTGCATTAAGATTTTTTGAAACATATTTACCGACACATTCCACTCCGATCAGCTCTAAACAAACTATATCCAGAAATGCTAACAGTCTTAGTAGGTACACAAGGCTTCAGCCATGTCTCAGCTGTTGTTGTTGTTGTTGTAGCAGTGTATTGTACACTGAGGCGGCAGCCCTTGCCGATGAAGTAACTCATCGGGTCAATCCGGTACGTACAACCGGCTGCCATGGGATTGAGGTCTCAGCTATACCTATAATGCTAAGATAACCACTGCTTAATAAATTATTTATCTCGTCAAATTTTAAAGAGTAACGGGAAGGTTTCAAAGATTCGAGAGGTTCCGATTGGAGTAAAATTGTCTTAAAAATGAGTCATCACTGATAATCACACCGATGCAATTAGCCGCCATCATAGTGTCCGTCCAGAAAATTGTGCGTTAGAACTAAAGCTAAAAAGATTATTAAAATCAGCAAAGAATATGAGACTAAAATTACGTTTAACATATTAAATAAATCATATCAAAAATAGCTAACTAAAAATAAATTTCAGTAAATTAAGACCAAAATCTAGATAATAATTGTTGAATTATTGAACAAGTGTCCAATAATTCGACAACTAACCCTCCCTACCTCATTGGTATTTTTTTTACGCTATATCAAATGTTGCATTGCGATGTTAGTGTCAAAATTATTAGTTTTCCGCATACAAAATATGTACACTCAGGTATTTATAACACACACTGACTGACGTGTCGATTTAGTCAAAAGTAGCACTTTGCTACAGAAATTGTCACCGAGATGGTCTGCACCATGGCGAAAATTACGTAAATAAAGTTTGCTCTTGAATGTACTCGTACATATGTATGTACATGCACAGATACGTATATTGCGCGCGATGTCAGTTTAAGGGCCTTGTGGCACTTGTTTCAATTTTTCTTATTCTAAAATGTGTATCATATACGAGATAAGATAACAAAAGACGCCAAATTTCAAGTACTCTGTCGATTAATGTATGTGCAAATAATTAACGTCTACAAGTTTCTTCTAGTCAACCAGACGTCATTTAGGTATAGTTGGTTGTGTGGAGGTAACAAAAATTCGTCATAAAAATTGGAAAAAATATATTTGTGCAAGTTGATGATAGTATTTTTGTTTGGAAACCAACCCCAATAGCCATAATAAAAATTTTCCATATTGATTAAAAACAAATTTCGTTTAGTTGTATAAATAAGATTTTGAGGTGTTTTTAGATTTAAATCTTTCTGGCATAAGCTAGATAACGTAATTTAAAATATATGGAAAAGTAGATAGGTGGAGCAACGACCATAGCTTATTAGTCTGCAATCAGACTCATTTATACATTTCGGTACATTGTGATACCATAGGAACAGTAAAAGAAAGATGTCTTTTAGTTCCTACCGTTGAACCAACAACATCTCTTTAAATAGACCAAAAACATGCGAACTTAACTTACAACAATCACAAACTGCAGATTGTATGTACGTTACAAAATTTGTTATTTAATTTTACTAAGGCGCCTAAAAATATGCTACAAATTTTGAACTTAATTATCTAATGATTTTTTTGGTTTCGTTAATTTCTTTTAGAACAACTATGGCCGTCCAGATGAAATAATTGCCGCCGAAACTTTAGCCAATCATATACGCTGCAATAATTCCTTCGTTCAGGCTGTATTCCAAGCACAATTTCGATCATCACTGACTTGTCCTCGATGCAAGAAACAATCAAATACCTTTGATCCATTCCATTGCATATCCGTACAGCTGCCTCAGCTGACACAGCAGACAATATTCGCCACGGTTGTCTATTTGCAAAAGCAACCACGACAAATGCGCATGGGTCTTACCGTAACTGCCGGCTCACCAATTGTCGCCTTAAGGGAACAACTGCACAAAGACACTGGCATACGAACCGAACAAATGGTTTTGGTTGATCTCCAAAAGGAGGGTTTTATGCGTGTCTTCTATGATTCGCAACCCGTAAATACTTTGCAAGGCATCGAAACGATCTATTGCATAGAGGTACCTACAGAGAAGGGAGGGGCGGTAACAGCCAGCAACACCAAAGGCAACGAGCAAACACAGGCGGCAACAACTGCAACTCCAGCGTCAGCTTCGGCAGCGACTACTGTCAACAATCCCCAATCTGCCGATTTATTGGTGCTAGTAGCAAATGTCAAGAAGACAAAGAAAGTAAATGATGAAACTTCCAAGGAGGAAGTATCGCTGGATCGTTTTGGTGCTCCATTTTGCTTACAAATACCCCGGGACTGTTCTTATTCAGAGTTGCAAAAGAAGTTGCTAAAAGAAATGGCAGCCATACTCAAACCGGAAGTTTTCTCCTATTCAACCCCTTTGAAGGAAATGTTTCAAATTCGTTTGCAAGATCCATCCGCTGATCCGGATACTTTTATAGAACAAGTCGAGCATCCATTGTTAACGGAAATGATTGATTTGGCCCTATCGGTGCTATCGGTTGAGGCGGGGCCGCCCCATATAAAACTGTTGCTTGAATGGCCAGATCCCGAAGCCCATTTCACCGATTTCTCTGATCATGTGGTGGAACATGAAAGTGTTCCCCGTCTCTTGGCCAATAAAACGAACGATACGGCCACTTTGACTTTGGAACAATGTCTGGAACATTATACCAAAGCCGAAACATTGAGTGCGGAAGATGCCTGGCGTTGTCCCCACTGTCAAGAGTATTTACCGGTTGTGAAGACCTTAGGTTTATGGTCATTACCTGATATTTTAGTTGTACATTTTAAACGCTTCCGCCAACATCATGGCAAAAGCACGAATGCAGCCAAACTTACCACCATGGTTAAATTTCCGCTGCACTCGTTTGATATGTCACCGCATTTGGCCAAAGGAGCCAATGAAATGACGCAGGCAGCCGCTACGCTATCTGCAGCTGGAGGTTCGCAAACCACCCGTCCAAGTCCGTGGCGCAAATCAAAATCTAGCGATTCTCGTTCTTCCACACTGAGTTCCCGCGATAATCGGGAGACGCGTTATGACCTTTATGCCGTCTGTTACCATCAGGGAGATACCCTGGAAACGGGCCATTACACTGCCGCCTGCAAGAATCCCTACGATCGCCAATGGTACAAATTTGACGATCAACGAGTTACCAAAGTCTCCAATGACGCTATGCCCGATGAAATTATCAATAATGAGGCATATATGCTATTTTATCAGCGCAGAACTTCTGAGAATGTTGAATGTTCTGGTTCTAGTTCCAATTCTGGTGATCATTGGGTATCGCGCATAGCCCCACCGGCCCCGTCAACCAACCCCTCGAACGCCAATGCAGTTTCTATCGAAAACGAAATTAAATCCGAAAAACCAGTAGTCAATGAAATGGAAAAAGAGATTGTGGCAGAAAAGTCGCTAAGCCAGGAGGTAGAGGAAAGTAAACCCTCTGGCGAAGCGGTTACAATGGAAGTAAATGGTAAGTGGCGGCGTATCTTAAATAAAATCTCTATTCATTTTAATTTGTTCTTGAATTATTTTTTATTTCCAGAAGCCAAGCAAAGCAATAATGCCACTAAGGCGCGGCCAGAGGTACCTATTGTTAATGGTCCGGATTTGGATGCCATAGAACAGCTTTTAGATTATGCTGATGCTGAGGTCATTAATGATCCCAATGATATAGACATTACAGATAGTAACGAATGTAAAATCATCGAAGCACTATGTCCAGAAGACACAACTGAAATTTTCACCATGGATGAGGATTGCAAAATTGAAGAAGGCGAAGAAGAAGAAGCACTAGTTAACGCCAGTGCTAGCGTCTTATCGAACCTCGCTCAGGAGAAGACAACTCCAAAACATACCTCACTTTCCAATGGCACAGCTAAGGAAATCAAACTAAAACCCTCACCTATATCTCCAAAAAAACTCAATGGTCACAAGTCACCTTCGACTTCCACATCCTCATCAGACTCCTCGCTGGGCTCAAAATCGGCAACGTCACCAGCTTCTTTGGCAATTTCCAAATTAAATGGTGGCATAGATTCTCAAAACATGCCAAACAAATCCAATGGCTTTTCCCCACAAGCCACATCAGCGCCAAATGATAAAGAACACCTACTCTCCACCAGTTTGAAGAGTAACAGCAGCAGTATTATTAGTTCCGCTTTAGCGGGTCATTTTCAAACGTATCGTCAACCCTGGCATGGCAGTCGCTCGAGTGTTTCCGCTGTTGAGAGTGTCATAAATCCCAGCAGTTCTGTGACATCGCATCCTTCGTTGCATTTGAGGCATTCCTTTTCGACGGCCTCCAACTATCGCTTGCGTGAATGCAATGACACATTATCCTCGGTATTACGGAATTCTGTGAATACATGTAGCAAGGATACGCTAATATTTTTGGATCAACAACAGCATCACAATCATCATCATCACCACCATAACCACCATCATCGCAATAATCATAGGCATCATCATAGTTTAATGGAGGATGATGATGATTCATTTATGGGCAGTCGATCGTTGTGGGTAAGTTAAAATAATTAACATTAACATTAAAAACTTCTACCATTGTGCAACTAAGCTACAATAGTTTACTAAGATATTGTTTCAGATGCTTTAAATAAACCCATATACTCCATAACCTTCAAAATATAACTATTGGGTTGCCCAAAAAGTAATTGCGAATTTTTTAAAAGAAAGTAAATGCATTTTTAATAAAGCTTAGAATGAACTTTAATCAAATATACTTTTTTTACACTTTTTTTTCTAAAGCAAGCTAAAAGTAACAGCTGATAACTGACAGAAGAAAGAAGGCAATTACAGAGTCACAAGCTGTGAACAAATTTGTCAACGCCGACTATATGAAAAATCCGCAATTACTTTTTGGGCAACCCAATATAACGCCAGAAAAACTTTGTTTGAGAGAAATAACTACTCATACACAAAAATTGGTTTGGGATGGACCAAAATTTTCTTTTCCCAGCACTTAGAACTATCCGCGAAACTTGTGTTCATTTCATATCAGTAGGTTGGGTCGATTTAAGGCTATATCAAAGTTCGATAGTGGGGTCCATACAACGAATCCCATCACGTTCGTCTGCGAGTACCACTGCTTGCGCTGGGAAATTGGGCCGCACTTGGGGTATTCGGCCGGCTGGTATAAAGCGAGCGGCTGCTGCGGTTATGATGTCTCGGAATATCCTCTCGGGAACTTGCATATCCGAGGGGGGTGGCAGTTCACTGATGCTGCGATTGGTATACTCTCTGAAGCCAGCCCAATCGGCTTTCTTCTGATTGATAAACGTCCGGCGCTCAGAGGTTATGAAGTCGGGTGGTCGGTCGATGGTGAGAATTATGGGGAGGTGGTCTGACCCCAAAGAGATGACGGCTTGCCAGGATACATCACTCAGGAGATCAGGGAACGCAATGGAAATATCTGGCGAGCTGCTGCACCTCCTCGTAATCCTAGTGAGGCCATTCACCGTGCAAAACGTGGAGCCTTCAATCTGCTCTGCCAAAGCTATGCCACGCTGGTCGTTACCAGGGGAGAATGCCACGAAGTGTGATGCGCATTAAAGTCCCCTTAAAACAGACGATTATGGCCAGATAGTAACCCACTTATGTCGGGGTTGTAAGCTTGGCCATTAATCGAGACACAGCTACCAACCGGCGGTATGTATACGTTGTATAGTCGGCAGTACCGAACCTGACTGCTATCCCCATATACTCAATGTAGGGGTCACTAGCGCCAGGCGCAGGCGAGATGTGTCTATATTGCACGGAGTAGTGTATCACGAAGGCCAATCCCCCACCTCCATTCCTTGAGCGGTCTTTACGTAGCACATTGTATCCGTGACAACTTTGCAAGCTGCAAATGTTGGTCAGCTTTTTGCCTGGATCGATGCGACCAATATGCTCTTCCGACTCATAAAATCCACAATCTCATCGATCTTGCCACGGAGACCGTTGCAGTTTAGTTGCAAAAATGATACATTTCCCGGCACTGGCCTGGCAATTTTGCTTGTATTGCTTATATTGCCGCACAGGAGAGGTCGGGTCAGAAGGCGACGACGCTTGTGACTCACTGCTGGCGATGTTCGCACAGCACCTTGCGACATATCCAGTATGACTATACTCCCGTAGTGAAGTGAGGCCAGAGCAAGATCGGAAATGTACCCACTCTATGCAGCGGTAACACCTCACCGACACCGACCGATGATGGAGGCGGTTCTGACAAACCGAACAGAACTAGGGCCCGGGGTTTTTTCAATCCCGGCACGGACAAGAAGCGTGCGGAGGAGGCACTCCGGAATGTGCCCCTCCCATGACGAAAAAAGACGAACACTTACACTAAAGCGCCAGTCCTTGCCGATGAGGGTTCCATCAGGTGAATCCGGTGCGTACAAGCGGCTGCCATAGGATTGTCATTCTGCTTTGTGTTACAGGGTGACAATGACGGCATCGGTTTTTTTTGTTTTTTTTTTTATTGCAAGAAAACTATTGCTATGATAATGTTTGCGTCACTGAATGGATTATTTTATACAAACAAGCTGAACCGGGCCCGCTCCGCTGCGCCTACTTTTACTTTATATAGAACACAATTATCCTTTGAATATTTATTTTCGACAATTAAAGATGTTTACCGCAAAAACATAACAATATAAATGCTTTTATCTGAACCCATATGATCTTTACTGGTCTATGGATTCGCTCGCAGGGTTTAGGGTGATTAACATATGGGTTTTAGATATACTCCATTATTAAAAGTCTTTATTTCAGCTCGATATTGTCATGATGTCCGGGGGTAAGGTAGTCCCTTAGAGTCTTGGCTCAGAAAAAATATCACCATATTGCCATTGGTTTAAGGGGAGTTTATGGAATGAGGCGTCCTCAAACATTTGGCCCCAAAATTTGTACTCTTTGAGGGGTGTTTTGGGAAAGGGGCGTTGCCCCGAATACATGGCCCCACATTTGGATATCAGATTTGTATTGTATTCCCAAATTCCTTTATTTGAGCCCCAAATTGCAATGGTTTGTGGGGTGTTTTAGGGAAAGGGTAGACCCCCAATACATTTCATTTGAGCCCCACATTGACGTGGTTGGTAAATATGTCCGATTTAGGGGTGTTTTCGGGAATGGGGTGGTCCCCCAAACACATGGCCCTGAAAATATATCAGCATCGCGCTCTACTCTCAAATATCATTCATTTAAACCCCTTATTACAAAAGTCAGCAAATATGTCCGGTTTAGGGTATTTGGGCTCTAAAAACTATCAATATCGAGCTCCACTCTTTTTCAGACCCAAATTGTCATGGCGAGCAATTACCTCCTATTTGGGTGGGACGTCCCCTGGCAGTTGGCCCCGAATGTTGATACCAGATTCGTGGTTTACTCTCAAATGCCTTTCATTTGAGCCCCATATTTCCTTAGTCGGCAAACATGATCGGTTTCGGGGGTATTCAGTGACTTGGCCCTGAAAATATATAAAAGATTTATTACAGCCCCATATTGGAATGGTCAGCAAATACGTCCTATATGGGTGGTGTTATGGGGGTGGGGTGGCCCCATACACACTTTTTTCCCAAATATTGATATCAGATTCATGCTTTACTCCCAAAGACTTTTCGTTTGAGCCCCATATTGCTATAGTAGTAAATTTGTCCTCTTAGGGGGTTGTTTTTGGAAGGGGCCGCCCCCATACACTTGTTCCCACATTTGGATATCAGATTAGTATTCTACACTTAAATACCTTTTATTTAAGCCCCATATTGCCACGATCAGTAAATAAGTCCTGTTTGGGGAGTGTTTTGCGGAAGGGGTGCACCCCCAGAAACTTGATCCCACATTTGGATACCAAATTCGTATTCTCCTCGCAAATACCTCTCATTTGAGTCCCATATTGCCGAGGTGGGTAAATATGTCCGATTAATGGGTGTTTTGGGGGTTGGGGTGGTCCCCCAAACACTTAGTCCAACAAATGGATAGCACATACGTTTTCTACTCTTAAATACCTTTCATTTGAGTCCCATATTTCCACGATTGGTCTACATATAACTTTGGTAGGGTTTGGGGTGGGGCTGCTCCCCTAGGTACCCCATCCCAAATTTGGAAACAAAATTTTTATTTTTAGGTTATTTTAAGAGAGCACACAAATATTTGCGCACCACCCATCACCTAGATCTGGCGTTTCTGAAAATTAGGGTAAGGGGGAGGATCCGCCTCCCCTTCAGATATCAAAAAATGTAGTACCCTATTTTCACCACGGAATCATTAGGTACCATCTGTGAAAATTTCAAGAAAATCGGTTCAGCCATTTTTGATTACATAAGGAACACATAAACAAACAAACAAACCGACAAACAACTACAAATTGATTTTTATATATAAGATAACGCCTAATTTTGATGAATGCGTACTTTTTCATCAAAAAGGTGTGGCAGATTAGCCAAACGAAGGCGAAGTTTTTTGTCGCCATTAGTTTGCTACCGAAAATTTCGCTGCAAGTGCATACGGGACCTTAATCAGAAAAGGCAGACTGGAGAACATCTTCCGTTGTTAATCGGAACAGAGAAGGACATAGTGGACTTTCAGTTGTTGTTGTTGTGGCAGTTGTTATTTGTGACATTAAAAAATTGTGGCATATGCATAGTCTCTTTATAATTATTTTTTCCCGATCTAAGAACTAATGCTCGTATTAAGCTAAGTTAGGTTATTAATATTAATTCTTTTTTTATAAAATTATTTCTTTCTATTATTACAGATATCTCCGGTTACGCCCCATAAACTCATAACTGTTTCGCCGAAAAATTGAGATACGATTTAAGAATAAAAAAAAAGAAAATAAAACAAATCAAAGAAAGACGACCTATAATTGTTGTGTACGTATAAATTTAGATTAAGTTTTAACAAATTCTCTAGATAGGCATAAACCAAAACAAGGTGAAAACCCATGAAATTTAAAATAAATTTCATAGAATGCAACATAGCAAGGCAAAAACAAAGTGAGAAATCTATTGTATCAATTAATAAAATACAAAACAATTTAATTTTTTGTTGAAAAAAAAAAACAAACATTGAAAAACGCAGGCTCATTATAATGAGAATTACTTTATAATTATTACTTTATATATAGATATTTTACATACATACATACATATTATCATTAAAAAAAAAACAAAAACAAAAACAAAACATGAATATTTATATTTATTGAATATACAATCACATGTGTATATACAAAATATCTACAACAAACATACATATATAAATGTATATGAAAATGTTAATTTTTTTCTACATAAATACTATGTATTGCATAATATTTAAACACAAAAAGAAGAAAACCATAATAAAGATACATAAATGAAAAAAAGAAATATATACAAACATTTATAATTATTATATTTATTTTAATTGAAAGATAACGATACCGAATGGAAAGGAGAAAAAAATTCAAAATAATAATAAAAAAACACAAACAAAATTTATTAACTGTTTACTAAATGTTTTGAAATAAACAATTTATACGATTTATACACAAACAAAAGAAAACTACAATACGATACGATAATAAAACAATGAGCTAGAAAAACAACAACAGCAGCAGCGCAGCAGCAAAGAAAAAATTTTTAGTGTATGTTGAAATGTGACTTTTCCATGTTATTTCTTAAATATAAAACAAAAATAATAAAACAAAACACAAAATAATAACAAAATCTAAACGTGAATGTATGAATATAAGAAAGTAAGAAAAAACAAACAACATTGTTGTTTTTGTAGAGATCGTAATGTGGCAAACATTATAGAATGTTGTAGTTTAGTTGTTGGTTACTGTGGCAAATTCTTTTGTTCTATCATTCATCAGTTTGGGATAGTTTGTTCACTTTTTTATTCTGTTCTCATTTCATACATCATACATCAGGAGTATTTGTACATTTTTTATACCCTCTACCATAGGATTGGGATGGGTATGCTAATTTCGTCATTCTGTTTGTAACACCTCGAAATATGCGTCTGAGACCCCATAAAGTATATATATTCTTGATCAAGTCAAGTCGATCTATGTCCGTCCGTCTGTCTGTCGAAAGCACGCTAAATTTCGAAGAAGTAATGCTAGCCGCTTGAAATTTTGCACAAATACTTTTTATTAGTGTAGTTCGGTTGGGATTGTAAATGGGCCAAATCGGTACATGTTTTGATATAGCTGCCATATAAACCGATCTTGGGTCTTGACTTCTTGAGCCTCTAGAGGGCGCAATTCTCGTCCGATTTGACTGAAATTTTGCACGTGGTGTTTTGGTATCACTTCTAACAACTGCGTTAAGTATGATTCAAATCGGTTCATAATCTGATATAGCTGTCATATAAACCGATCTTGGATGTTGACTTCTTGAGCCAATAGAGCGCGCAATTCTCATCCGATTTGGCTGAAATTTTGCATGAGGTGTTTTGTTATGACTTCCAATAACTGTGCTAAGTATGGCGCAAATCGGTATATAACCTGATATAGTTGCCATATAAACCGATCTGTGATCTAGACTTCTTGAGCCTCTAGAGGGCGCAATTTTCATCCGATTTGGCAGAAATTTTGTACAACGTCTTCTCTCATGACCTTCAACATACGTGTCTAATATGGTCTGAATCGTTCAGCTCCCATCGATTTGGCAGAAATTTTATACAATATCTTCTCTCATGACCTTCAACATACGTGTCTAATATGGTCTGAATCGATCAGCTCCCATATAAACCGATCTCCCGATTTTGCTTCTTGAGCCCCTACAAGGCGCAATTCTTATCCGAATGAACAGAAATATTACACAATGACTTGTACAATGTTCAGCATTCATTTATGGTTCGAATCGGACTATCTGCCCTATTCTGAATAACAATTCCCTGGGAGTTTATTCCCTACTCCCTTTTCCCCTATTCTGAATAACAATTTACTGGTAGTTTTTTCCCCAATCCCCTTTCCCTTATTCTAAACAAACTTCGAAAAAGGGAAATCTCTCCCAGGGAAAAAAGTAACTATTCTGAATCGATATAAAAGGGAGAATGAGGCGATAAAATTTGGGTAAAATTCCCCCAAACAAAAGAAAGGGAGTTAGGATAAAAAATTGTGAATTTTATGTTTTTATAAAAAAATGGTACCACTTATTACTTACGAACAATTTAAAATATATGGAGATTATTTTTTACTTTTCATCATACATCATAACACACCATAGAAGATTTTCTTAAGTTTTTCAATTTCATTGGCACTCCGTTCCGAGTCGGATACGTAAAGGAGGTCTCTTATCATTGAGCTTAAAGTAAAATCGGTCGGCACTCAATGATGTGCAAGAAGTCTTCTGCCTGTTCCTTAATGGAATGTTAGTGGGCAATTATTCAAAGATACTTGGCGCCACATTTGGCGGCATTTACTCCACAGGAGTAAGAATAAATCCATAAGTCGCTTTCCGGCAGCACTATGTCTAGCAGCCGTCCCAACTACCAAGAAAAGCGGCCGCCGCCCGGAAATGTCGATTAGATCTTCAAGTTCTAGTTCCATAAAAGTAGACCTTTAGATAAAACGGCGTATCAGGTAGACCACCACAGCATTCATACGATTCAGCCACCTTAACTCTTTTTGGCAAGGGAGAACGCCAACATGCAGGATGTATGCCCCGCATGCAACCAGGGACAACACGCCACAATTAATCTGTCTACTAGACCACTCTGGAAGCATCTAATTTAGCCAACGATTGTTGGATGAAGACGGAAAGTTGTTATTACAACACACAAATATGGTGACAAGCTGTAGGCCATAATTGTGCACTATTATTGGGTTGCCCAAAAAGTAATTGCGGATTTTTTAAAAGAATGTAAATGCATTTTTAATAAAGCTTAGAATGAACTTTAATCAAATATACTTTTTTTACAATTTTTTTCTAAAGCAAGCTAAAAGTATCAGCTGATAACTGACAGAAGAAAGAATGCAATTACAGAGTCACAAGCTGTGAAAAAATTTGTCAACGCCGACTATATGAAAAATCCACATTTACTTTTTGGACAACCCAAATATAAATTCTTTTTGCTATTTATCCATTTGTTCTTTTTCCAATAAAGAATAGTAAAATGTTTAGCCAAAATAAAACAGCAGAAGCAAAACAGCTGTTTTCGAGAATTCGAAATTTTCAAAAATTTCCTCTCCCCATTCAATCAGAATCGGAGGATTTTATTCGAGGGAGAAATAAATGCCCTGAGAGTTTATTCCCAGGGAGTTTACAAAATTGGGCTGTTTAACTTGATATAGCTCCAATACCATAACAGTTCTTATTCAATATTCTTTGTTTGCCTAAAAATAGATACTGCACATAGAACTCGACAATTGCGTTCCATTGTGGAGGGTATATGAGATTTGGCCCGGCCGAATTTAGCACGCTCTTATTTGTTTTTTATTGTAATTTAGGTGGTGTGCCAAATGATGGCAATTCATGATGGTGAGATGTAAATTTGCTCTGGTGGATATTTTTTTAACACTGGTAAAAAAATTCTTTTTGCTGTGTTAAAAGGGTTACTTTCTCACAATGCAAAAACTCACGTTTTGCTACGTCAAACGGTAACTTTCCCACAATGGCCCAGATCCAAGGAATGGGGAGTCGTGCAACTTCCAACAATCCCCTTAAATGGGCATATTAGTCGTCATGCCTATATGGGACTTAAATGAAATGTATTTGGCAGTAGAGCATGAATTTTATATCCATATTTGTTGCGAAATGTCTGAAGGGCCATCCCACTCCTAAAAAGAACTCCCCATTATCCTAGTTTTTAATTACAGCAGATCTCGGAGATAGGTAGTGCAATTCAAGTGAAAATTTTTTGCGCTCTTATAGTAAACTAAAAATAAACATTTGGTTTCCAATCACGGCAATATGGTATTCAAATGAAAGGGGTTTGAGAGTAAGAAACGAATCTGGTATTCAATTAGGGAGCCATGTATTTGGGGGCCATCCCACTTCTAAAACTTCTTTCAAATCGGACATATTCGCCGACCATGACAACCATGCACAAAATTGATACTTTATTTGGGGACAGAGTTTCTGCCCGACACGAGATAGCTGTGATCACCACACAGGCTAGAACATTGAGATCCGATCTGTGTGGTGTTCATTGCTGTCACGAGAAGCTTAGCTGCGACCTACCAGGCGCGTCCACAGGTTGCGGATAGTGGAATGCGCCATACGGAGAAGCTGCAACGGCATTCGCGGACAACCAGCGGTATCGAGCGGAGAGTCTCAGTGAGAGGCTGGGCGGCACCGGCTCTTGCACAAATACTGAATGCCTATGATGTTTGATATGACAAAGCGACTTATTGCCGCGTTAAATAACCAATGGCCACCCTCTTCCCGGCGATCGGTCCTATGGACCGCAATGAGCTTGCACACCTACAGGAGCTTGACGAAGATCGCCACCTCCACAATGAAATGTGGCTACAACAACAACAACACAGTCTCACCCCACCCCAAAAAATGCCACAAACAGGACTTATTTTGCGTTGGCAATTAGGAAAGTTAAGGGTTGGAGGGGGGAAAGAGGGAGTAGTGTTTATTGATATTCGTCTTAAATTTCTGATTGTTAATGTCGGTGGCTCTCCCAATGCTGGCAACATTTGTGAGGTACTATGTCATGTAAAACTTCTCTCCAAAGAGGTGTCGCACTGCGCCACGCCGTTCGGACTCGGCTATAAAAAGGAGGCCCCTTATCATTGAGCTTAAAACTTGAATCGGACTGCTCTCATTGATATGTGAGAAGTTTGCCCCTGTTTCTTAGTGGAATGTTCATGGGCAAAATTTGCAATTTGCAATGTCGGTGGGAAAGACATTAGACGGAAGTCGATTCCTGGTGAACAGGAATACAAGACTTGCCACGAACTCACACCCGTTTGGTGTTTGGCCAGTCGACCGAACCAATTGGCCAGTCGACCGAACCATGCATTACCGAGAAAATTTATTTTTCGCCCGAATCATTCGTATGTGGAATCGACTTCCGTCTAATGTCTTTCCCACCGACATTGCAAATTGCAAATTTTGCCCATGAACATTCCACTAAGAAACAGGGGCAAACTTCTCACATATCAATGAGAGCAGTCCGATTCAAGTTTTAAGCTCAATGATAAGGGGCCTCCTTTTTATAGCCGAGTCCGAACGGCGTGGCGCAGTGCGACACCTCTTTGGAGAGAAGTTTTACATGTCCTAACGTCAGGGAACACACGCCATGAAAATAACGATAGAACAATACAACGCTACCCACATTCCATCGATGTTCAAAAGAAGCAATAGAGTTGGATACTCTTCTGTTCCCAATCAACACCATCGCTCTCCGTTGAACCCGGTCAAGTAGATCCAAGGATGGTTTTGGAGTTATTTCCATTCTCATTCATATGTGACAGTTATTTCCTTTCTCCTTCTTATTTGCCGACCATGGTAATATGGGGCTAATATAAAATTTATTTGAGAGTAGATCACGAACCTTATATTAACTTTAAGATACAAATATATGTGTGGGTAAAATTTACCCACTATGGTAATATAGACTAAAAAAAAAGCAGTTAGAAGTAGAGCACTAATTCGATATGCATTCATATTCAGGGTGAAATGTTAATTGCAAATTTGCCCATGAACATTCCACAATGAAACAGGGCGAAATGTTTCCACCCCAAAAAAGAACTTTTTTGCCGACCCTGGCAACAAGGGCTCAAATAAAATGTATAAGATAGTTAACGTAGGTGCAGGGAATCATATCCGTTCGGTTCGGCTTGTATCTGAATATAGTCATACTAGTAGGTCTAGTGCAACTCACTGTTCCAAAATTCAGCGAAATCGGGTTATAAATGAGCCTGTAATAGCTTTAAGACCCTATATGAGGAGATCGGTCTTAAAGACAGCTACACCTATATATATTCCAATTGGGACCATATTTGACATGGATATCAATGAAATCTCACTGTTCCAAATCGGGTAATAAAGGATGTTGAATCGCCATATCGTTCTATATGGCAGCTATATTCAAATATAGTCAGATCTGAACCATATTTGGTTCCAATTTCGGGAAGCCTAATACGACTCACATTTTCCAGAGGTTTTATTCTGCAGCAATCCGTTCGGACTCGGATATAAAATGGAGGTCCCTTATCATTGAGCTTAATCTTGTATCATACATCACTCTTTGATACGTAAGCAGTTTGCCCTGTTCCTTAATGGGATGCTCATGGGCAAATTTGCAATTTTTAGGATTGTCCACCACCCTTTCGGATATCAAAAAAGTAAGTACCCTATTTTACTCTGTGGCTCAAAGTCTACATTCTTGAAGTTTTAATTGCCTATAGGGAAGAGCAATACGTATCTTATTTTAAATCTCAAAACTTCTCTATGACATTGAAAATTACACTACAATACAGTATTATGTTGGTCGAATCACGTTCCTGTAGACCTAGTAGACTATCCTCGGATTCATTACCACCATGCATTCTGCTAAAAACTTGCACAAAATAAATTTAGTTGAACGACATAATTTTACTCTCTGTACCAAATTTCTGGCAAAAATTAAAATTTCTATAAACCCATTAAGTATAATCGGTTTAAATGGGAGATATACCAGGCTAAAGACCGATTTTAACCGCCCTTGTCACAGTTGTTGGAAGTCGCAGCAGCGCATTACGTGCAAAATTGGACAAAAATTGATATTTCCAGGGGCTCAATCAGGAGCTATATCAGGTTATAGATCGATTTCAATCGTACTTGGCACAGTTTTTGGAAGTCGTAACAAAAAACTTCATGTACAATTTCAGCCAAGACGGATAAAAATTACGGCTACGCCGCACAGTGTTGCCTCTTCATACATTCGTTGGACAAAAATAGTTAGAGTTAAGATAGAGCTCTAAAATTTTAAATACATGTATATTTGACTTAAATTAAGAAAAACATTAAGTATGGACCAAATCGGGCTATATCCTGATATAGCTCCCATATAAACCGATCTCCCGATTTGACTTCTTGAGCTCCTGGAGGTCGCAGTTGTTATCCGATTTCGCTGAAATTTTGCACAAAGGCTACTGTTATGACTTTCAACATCCATGGTAAGTATGGTTCAAATCGGACTATGTCCTGATATAGCTCCCATATAATCCGATCTCCCGATTTGACTTCTTGAACCAATGTAAAGCGAAATTTTTTTCAAATTTATTTTATTTAATTTTTTATTTCATATTTCTTATAAAACAACATAAAACATAATAACACTTCAAAAAAGGTATCAACATTTCTTTGTATGGTTTTCAATCTTGCTCAATATAATATTGAATATCATTTAAGTTTTCGGAGATATTTCTATTCTTTTGACTTAAAACACTAATGGATGGCTCTGAGTGTAAAATCATATATACAAACAAATCTTTATTAGTTTTTTCTCTGTCGCACTTTCGTGTATGCTCTAGTCTTGCCTTTCTGATTATTTTATGGCATGACTCCATTGCCTCCTCTGACAAAATTCCAATAGGAATTGAGAAATATTTTATGAATCCTATTCCATGGACAAGTACTTTGTGCACCGTAGCTGGCATGAAATACCAAGCATACTTGCTTAAATACAAATCCCTTGTTTCCTTCAAGAGCGTATCGAAATTTTCTATATTTATTTTTGATCCACTTGAAATAGTTCGCAGTATTATTGAAAAGTTTCGTATTAAATTGTTATCAACTCCAGTTATTTTCGATGCAATTTCAATATTTGAGAAAAATGTTCTGGCGCTATTTCCATCGTTTGTTGTGCCATAACCATTTTTAACTTTATCTACTATTAATCCTAATTGTTCTTTAATTTTTTTTTGAATCTGTGACTTAGTTTCAGAAACTACTTGTTTCTCCTGTTCTTTTGAAACCCTCCATTTTCTCACTTTTAACTTATACGCAATATGGAGTATACATTCAAAAAACTTAATTCTAGCATGCAGCGTCGAGAGTCCATATTTATAATGCTCTTCATTTACATCGCGTTCAGACACTGCAGTTGAGTTCATTTCGGTAGGCTTCGCCCCACAAATACAACAATTTGAACTGCTTTTATTATTCGTAAGAACATTTAAGACAGCGCCATCTATCATAGTTAGCTTCATAGAAAAACTAACATTTACGTTTTTTTCTTCATGGTGAAAGCTGTTCAAGCTTTCGATTTGAAGTGAAATATTCCGTTCCACATCTCTCACCAAATCAGGGTTTTCTTTCATAAACATGAATTTTATTGGTCGACAATATCTGGGTGAGGAATGGCGATCGTTTTCCCATAATGTTGTGGAGGTTTTAGGATCAAAAAATCGCAATGGTACCAGAGATGCCACAAATATAAACTCATCATTAATTCTTGGGTTCGAAAATTTTTGTTTATATACGCTGTGGTTCGAACTTCCATCGAACCCCCATTTACATTCTAATGTAATATCTTTTTTGGGGCACAAGTTATGGGAGTCCATCAAGCTTTTTGCGGTTTGATTTAATAGAGACTGCAATGGAATTTCTGCAGAGCTCTCTGTTACCTCGATATCATGTGGTATAAGTTCTTGTTTAGATTTGAATAAAGCCTTATACGATGGGAAACAATCCTTATGAAATGAATTTACTAAATTTCTCATCATATTGTATGTTCTATAGGACAAATCCATATCAACGTACAAGCCCAAAGCCTCTTTAACTGATATGGTGCTTTGATTACTCAGGATAGTTAGCTTTTCCGCAGCTTTTTTAATTAATTCTGATGAATTCGATGTAACTAACTCATCCACTCGCCTTCTCTTTGTTCTATTGCACGATTCTTCAAAGGACTTTCGTGGTCTTCCTCTACTGCCACTAGTACTTGGTTCCTAATTTTAAATATTTTTGGTCATAGTGGTGATAAGCTTTAAAAAAAATGTTTTAATTACCTCAAAGAAATCATTTACGCCCAGACGCATGTCGGTATCCAGCCAAATATTATTGGATGATTCAAACCTTAGTTTCATACGGGAACATTTAACCCATTTTTTGTTGAACTTCTTTAAAGTTGATTTTATTTTTTCTTTGTCTTGTTCATTCAGTAACTTGTTGCCATTGCTTTCGATTTTGTTTATTATTACTTTGTTTACATGCGTTGGGTTTACTGCTTTAACAGACAACCAAATATTATACAACTCACGCACTTTCATTTTAGCTTTAATATAATATAACACTATATACGCAAATGGTGCAAGTTGGTGCAGCTGAAATTTAGCCTTTTTGATTCAGGACACTTCACTGAAGAACGCTGAAAAAGAGTTAGCGTGGTCCCAGTTGGACTTTTTTAGATCCACTCTGCTGAAAATTTCACTTTTGACAGTAATTGCTTTATTTTTGCCTCTTATTTAAAAGTAACGGTACTAACCATATGTTCATGTCAGTGACACCTTACGTTGACAAATGTGCTGTCAATTATGTCCTCTTTAAGATCTTATTCTATTTTGGTACCCCAATAAATAAAAAATCAATTTTGTTTACATAAACAGAAATTTTAATTTTTGGGAAAAAATATGCATCATCCATTTGTTAAAAAACCTTCGTACGAAAACGCCCATTAGATGACGAGGAACTTCAAATATAATTATTTTTTTTTAAATTCTTCATATTTGAAGTGTTTTCTAAAAGATTAGTAAAAGATTTCATAAAAATTTTCATTTCCGATTTTTGCATTTTTGTCCACCGGGGCAACACTGTGCGCCGTTACGTCATAGCGGGAGTATAGTCCCACTGAATATGTTGCAAAGTGCTGTGCAAATAGATAGCAGTGGGTCACAAGCGTGTTGTTGTTGTTGTAGCCACATTTGCATGTGGGGGTGGCTACCCTCATCAAGCTCCAATAGGTGAGTAAGCTCGTTCCGGTCCAAAGGATCGACCGCCGTGGTAACATGGTGGCCATAGGTTATTTAAAGGCGCCAATAACCCGCCTTGTCATATCGAGCGTCATAAACGATCAGGTCTCTCACTGAGACTCTCCGCTCGATACCGCTGATTGTCCCTGACTGACGTTGAAGCTACTCCGCATTCCACTATCCGATACCTGTGGACGCGTTCAGTAGCACGCAGCTAAGCTTCTCGTCACAGCTATAAGCAGCACACAGATCGGACCTCAAAGGCCCAGCCTGTGTGGTGCTCGTAGCTATCTGAGACACGCAGTGAATTAATATTCAGATCTGTCAGGATAACGCTCTTCGAATTGCGACGGGCTGTCTCCTTAGTTCTCACGTGGACTTCCATCAGGAGACTAAGATCCTACCCGTGCAAAGCCATAACTACATGCTGGCCAAGCAATACCTTCTGGGCTGTTATTGAAGGAAGATGATCAAATTATCAAGAATATATATTATTTATGGGGTCGCATCATAGGGGGGTACCCATCACCATTCTATGGTGATGGGTATAAAAATGATTGCCGAAAAATCTTCTTTTTAGAAACTGACATTGTCAACATCAGTTGCAAATTGCCATCAGTAATGTAAATTTGTCAACTGCCAACGCAGTTTATCTTAAGGGGCCATTATGGACGGCAACCTTAGTTCAATCGCGTTGTCAGTTGACAAATTTACATTCGGATGCCAATTTTCAGCTGAAGTTGGTAATGCCAGTTGTTAAAAATGAGTTTTTATCCATTAATATTACAAAGAATCTCTCAAACACTCCAAGCACTGCCTAACCAGTTTTCATAAGAATCCATGGAACCAAATAACAAGACAGGTTGTAAGAGTATCTTATATAGCGTAATCGTGGTTTGGTCCGACGTGGCCTTGTTTCTAAACTGCTTGCCTAATCCATAGTAGCATCTGTTTGCCACTATTATTCTTCGCTTTATTACAAAACTGGTGTTATTCGTTTCGGTTATGGTATCGAGGTAGATGAAGTTGCTCACTATCTTAAAGTTATGGTTCCAAACTTTCTCCATTTTCTTTATCTGTTCGGATGTACAAGGCGTCTTGGGAGTAGCTTCATTTTATTTTATCTCCATTTACATCCAGGCCCACTTTCACTGATACTCTTTCGATTCTTTCAAAGGCTGCAGTTACTACTTTCGGTGACACTCACGTCTATCCATTTCCTTTTTCTTTCTGTGGAACAGACGCTTCTCCTCTCTCCTTCTCTCTTTCTCATCTAGCGCGCTGCTACAGATATCAGGGTTGCTCTGTATGCCGCATTCTTGGTTTCAGTAGCATTTTGATACTCTTGATCGTACCATGGGTTTGTTATGGGAGGCTTGTGGTACCCAAGTACGGATTTCGCGGCATTTTCCATGGAATCGGCAATAGTTTGCCACAGCGCCATTATATCATCGGAACAAGAAGTGCTTTCATCAAGCAGTTGGGTCAGTCGAGTGGAGTATGCCGCCCAGTTTACATGCAGTGTCAGATCGTACTTTTCCGGCCTTACTCTAATGCAACAAGGTAATGGTCTGTATCTATGTTCGCTCGTCGAATCGATCGAATGTACGTCTAACACGCTAGATGAATCCTTCCATCTACCACAACGCGGTAAATCCTTACATCTAGATTTTAGGACAACTATATGGCTGTGTGAACTTTTTTGTGTTGAAATCTGATGCTGCTAACTATCATGTTTTTGTCGCGGTGAAATCTATTATCCTTAACCCATTATCGGACGTTATCTAGTGGACACTAAATTTTCCGACTGTTGGACCAAAGGTATTTTCATTTCCTATCTTCGTATTAAAATTTCCCATTATAATATTATGGGCGGGATAGCGGTCGTATTCTCTGTCTAGGTTCTCCTAGATATTCTCCTAATATCCTTGATTTGCTCGTCCTTATCTTCCGTCGGTGCATGTGCTCATATAAGGGTGATGTTGCAAAATTTGGCTTTTATGCGGATTGTGGCTAGCCTCTGTTCCACCGAAGTAAAGCTGGGGACAAGGCGATTCAGTCTCTGGCTACATAACCTCAAATCCACAGCCAAATTCATGCACGAGTCCTGGCAGCTATATCATAGTTCGTTAACGTTTGGTGTTGTTGTAATGCCATTCCCGGTCCATCGCACTTTTTGTAAGGCGGTTATATCTGCCTTGTATTTTTCAGTGCGTACACCTTCTCTAAAAAGACTCTATAAAGAATATATATTTTTGATCAGCGTAAAAATCTAAGACGATCTAGCGATGTCCGTCCGTCTGTCTGTTGAAATCACGCTACAGTCTTTAAAAATAGAGATATTGAGCTGAAATTTTGCACAGATTCTTTTTTTTTGTCCATAAGCAGGTTAAGTTCGAAGATGGGCTATAACGGACTATATCTTTATATAGCCCCCATATAGACCGATCCGCCGATTTAGGGTCTTAGGGCCATGAAAGGCGCATTTATTGTCCGATGTCGCCGAAATTTGGGATAGTGAGTTGTGTTAGGCCCTTCGACACCTTTCTTCAATGTAGCCCAGATCGGTCCAGATTTGGATATAGCTGCCATATAGACCGATCTCTCGATTTAAAGTCTTGCGCCCATTAAAGGCCCATTTATTGTTCGATTTCGCCAAAATTTGGGGCAGTAAATTGTGTTAGGCCCTTCAACATCCTTCTTCAATTTGGCCCAGATCGGTCCTGATTTGGATACAGCTGCCATATAGACAATCTCTCGATTTAAGGTTTTGGACCCATAAAAGGCGCATTTATTGTCCGATGTCGCCAAAATTTGAGACAGTGAGTTAAATTAAGCTCCTCGACATACTTCTGCAATGTGGCACAGATCGGTCTAAATTTGGATATAGCTGCCATATAGACCGATCTCTCAATATAAGGTTTTGGGCCCATAAAAGGCGCATTTATTGTCCGATGTCGCCGAAATTTGGGATAGTGAGTTAAGTTAAGCCCTTCGACATATTTCTTCAATTTGGCTCAGATCGGTCCAGATTTGGATATAGCTTCCATATAGACCTATCTCTCGATTTAAGTTTTTGGGGCCATAAAAGGAGCATTTTTCACCGGATTTTGACGAAAGGTGATTTACATATATACCCGAGGTGGTGGGTGTCCAAAGTTTGGCCCGGCCGAACTTAACGCCTTTTTACTTGTTTCGTTTGCGTGCGTCGTTAACGTTAGGGGAGTCGGTTTTTCTTTTTTTCTCAGAGTAATTCTTATAAATCGTCGGGTTCGGGTTATTTGGGATCGCACGTGTATCCTTCGATGTCGCCAGCCGCTTGCTTAAAGATCCGACGCCTATATTATTTTGAACTATTTAAAAGTGCTTGTGTTAAGGTCTAAAATCTCTTTTAAACCAAAAATTTTAATTTTATTTTTTGATATGCATTACTGGGGGTAGTTTCAGTAGAACAAAAACATTGAACTTTACGACAATTATTTTCAATCATAAATGTAAGAAACTCAATAAAAGATGTTATGAAATGTTTTAAAATGAAATGATTGTGAAAAAAAAACAAAATAAATAATAAATAAATAAAAACAAAATATAAATCAAATTTTAAAAGTAGTTTGTACTTGGCTTTTTGATAAAGGTTGGTTTTTACATATCTTACATATCAAAAACTAGTTAACGACATTAAGAATTATACAGCTTTGAAACTGAACAGCATTCAACAACAAGTAATGATTACAGTGGAAGGATAATTGCAATTACAACTAGAGTCAACCAGCAAAAATTTCCCAGCAAAAACTTGGTAAGTACATGTCATTATTTTTGGCATGTAAAATAATGGATAACTCAGTATCCCTAGATTTACTATCTGCTAAAATACAAGGAGTTATCAACAGGAATACCATCTGTGTTACCGGTAGTACAAGTGCCATTACATACAACATTCGATGAAGCTCAAGAATAAGCAATTATTTGTAATAATAAAAAAAAAATCATTATTATAACCTTGGTATTGACAAAAATGCCATTAGGAAACTGCGGGCAAAATTATCTCATACCCATGAGTGCTGCCCATTACAAGGTTAAGCTCAATGATAAGGGACTCTCATTTTATTGACGAGTCCAAATGACATGCCGCAAAGCGACACCACTTAGTAGCACTAGGAGGAAACTACTGTGGCGTTATTAATATAAAAAATATTTTTAATTTTGGCACAGTGTGTTCTGGCAGACCCCTACCCATTTCTGTGAAGTGTTGTCCAGATCGGACCCTATTTGGATATAGCTGCCATATAGACTGATTGCCCGATATAGTGTAATGAGCCTATGAAGTAGCATTTTTCATCCGATTTGGATGAAATTTGGCACAGCGAGTTCTGGTACCCCTCAAAACCTTTTCGTTGAATATCGTCCTGATCGGACCATATTTGGATATAGCTGCTATAAACCTTTTAGTTGAATATCAAAACTCACTGTTTCAAATTTCATCCAAATCGGATGAAAAATGCTCCTTTTATGGGCTCAATGCTCTATATCGAGAGATCAGTCTATATGGCAGCTATATCTAAATATGGTCTGAACTTGACCATATTCATGAGGGGCACCAGAACTCGCTGTGCCAAATTTTATTGAAATCGGATGAAAAATTACCAATTTATTGCCTCATATATAACTAAAATCCGATTTTATGATATCAGAAGATAAGATTTATATACAAAGAATACGAAATCATCAAAAATTGTTTGGAAATATTTTTAGGCTCATTACACTATATAGGCTCATTTCATAGAGGGTGCAATTTCCTCCGATTGGGCTAACTTTGTACAATGATTTTTTTCATGACTTCCAACTGACTTGATTCGATCTGTGTATTGATATTGCTACTACCTAAATCGGACTCCTGATTTTTTCTTCGCATTTACGTTGGAAATATAGGTGATGGGAAATTAACGATAGAGTCGATACTATCGATATTTATTATTAGAAATATCGAATGATGTGACAGCTCTACTTTGAACTGTGATTTGAACTAATTTCTATAGTCGCATTGATGTGAAGCGACAATTTTTCGATTGGAAATCTGGACATACATCTTGCACGTCGGCATCAATCTTTGTTCAGTAGGAGTTGAGGCGGCTGCATCTACCGGAATGTAGGACCTTGTTTCTACTTTTGATTTTATCACAAATTGCTGCGGCATGTGGGGAGAATATGCAAGAGCTGTCAAATGTGACGCCAAGTATTTTGGGACACTTGATGGTCGGGATCTTTTCTCCATCGACCATCACAGTCAGCTCAGTATTCACCTCACGCGTATTTGTAGTGAACAATGTGGCTGAAGATTTGGTGGCGTATATCTTCAGATTTCTTGCAACGAAATATGAGGCAAGCTCGTTGAGGTAGACGTTCAACCTATCGCAGATGTCATCAATGGGTGGGGGGCCTGATGCCATGATCATACAATCGTCCGCATATGATACGATCTTTATGCCGTCTGCAGGAGGTGGAATGGAGGATAGGCAGAGGTTAAACAGTGCCGGAGATATCACCCCACTCCCTGTTTCACTCTACGGTGCTTCGACTTCTTATCCCTAAATTCCACAAATGACTGGCGACCACACAGATAATTCGCGACCCAGCGTTTCAGGCCTGGCTGAAGGGACGTGTTGGCGATGTCCTCAAATAATTTGGCATGGCTGACCGTGTCGAATGCCTTCGATAGGTCCAGTGCCACGAGAATCGTCTTATCACATGGCCTGCGCTGATTGAAGTGACGGCAAATGTGTGCAGTGATGGCAAGCAAAGCTGCAGCTGTGCTATGCAGTCTTCGAAATCCATGTTGATGCTCGGCGTATGGAAATTCTTTGCCACTATTGAGAGAAGGGAGATCGGTTTGTACGACTCCCCCAAACTCGGGTCCTTTCCAGGCTTCAGTAGCGGGATCACTCTGCCCATTTTCCAGACATCGGGAACTATAAGAGTGTTCAATGACAGTTTGAGGACAGTGGTACGGTACTCAACTCCAGGTGAATCCAGATTCTTCATCATCAATGTCGGGGCCCAACGCCTTAGATGATTTGGCACCACAGATAACATTCGTATCTTCGCCCACGGTAAATAGTGATGACTGTTCATCGGCTCGGAGACCATGAAAACGCGAATATCTCTCCTCCTTGCCCTGTCACTCTCGGGATGCACAATAAATTGACGGTTGAACAACCTGGCGCATCTCTTCGGATCAGTCACGGTTATTTCGCCAAAAGCGACTGAGGTCCTGTCATCCCGTCATTCGAGAGTGACTTAACAGTAGACCACAGTTTGCCTACACGGGTGCCTAAGTTACATTGCTCCAAGTGTTCCAGCCACAAATTCCGCTTATGTTCGTTGACTACCCTGTTTATTTACAGATTCAGCTCGCTGATTCTGGGGTTAGTGGGATCCATACCACGAATCCCATCACGCTCGTCTGCGAGTACCACTGCTTGCGCCGGGAAATAGGTCCGCACTTGGGGTATTCGACCGGCTGGTATAAAGCGAGCGGCTGCTGCGTTAATGATGTCTCGGAATTTCCTCTCGGCTACTTGCGCATCCCAGGTGGGTGGCAGTTCACTGAAGCGGCGATTGGTATACTCTCTGACACCAGCCCAATCGGCTTTCGTATGATTGATAAACGTCCGGCGCTTAGAGGTTATGAAGGCGGGTGGTCGGTCGATGGTGAGCATTATGGGGAGGTGGTCTGACCCCAAAGAGATGACCGCTTGCCAGGATACATCACTCAGGAGATCAGGGGATGTAATGGAGATGTCTGGCGAGCTGCTGCACCTCCTCGTTATCCTAGTGGGGGCATCCTCATTCACTGTGCAAAACGAGGAGCTTTAAATCTGCTCTGCCAAAGCTATGCCACGCTGGTCGTTACCTAAGGGAGAATGCCATGAAGTGTAATGCGCATTAAAGTCCCCTAGAACCAGACGATTATGGCCAGATAGTAACCCACTTATGTTGGGGTTGTAAGCTTGGCCATTAATCGGGACACAGCTACCAACCGGCGGTATGTACATGTTGTATAGCTCTATCTCGGCAGTACCGGACCTGACTGCTATCCCCATATACTCCATGTAGGGGTCACTAGCGCCAGGCGCATGCGAGATGGGTCTATATTGCACGAAATGGTGTATCACGAAGGTCTATCCCTCACCTCCATTCCTTGAGCAATCCTTAAGTAGCACATTGTATCTGCGATCGTTGCGACCAATATATCATTCAGACTCATGAAATCCACAATCTCATCGATCATGCCGCGGAGACCGTTGCAGTTTAGTTGAAAGAACGAAAGAATACATTTCCCGGCACTGGCATGACAATATTGGGACTGGGATGCTGTTGTTGCGTATATTGCCGTACAAGAGAGGTCTGGAGGTTCACATATTCCGACGACGACGGCGATGATTGTGATCCACCGCTGACTATGTTCTCACAGCACCTTGCGACATATCCAGTATGACTATACTCCCGTAGTGAAGTGAGGCCAGAGCAAGATCCGAAATGTACCCACTCCATGCACCGGTTACACCTCACCGACACCGACCGATAATGGAGGCGGTTCTGGCAAACCGAACAGAACGAGGGTCTGGGATTCTTTTCAATCTCGGCACGGACCAGAAGCGTGCGGAGAAGGCACTCCGGGATTTGCCCCTCCCATGACGAACACATACACTGAGGCGGCAGCCCTTGCCAATGAGGGTTCTATCGGGTCAATCCGGTGCGTACAACCGGCAGCCATGGGGATGTGGAATTCTGGTATTATACAGATAGGAATCGCGGACATAGTCTAAGATTCGTTTGTTGTGTTGGGGAGGTGTTCTCATTAGCAGATCGAATCTGTGGTGATTGGTTCTTTTCGTATTGAACACCATGTATCTGGTTTGAATTCTGTCGAAGTATATGAAGGAAGAAGACACTAGAAACTAACATAGGATTTTTGATGGGGTATATTAAAAATTACACAACAAGTTTTAGTGCAACTAAATAATATACGAGTAGTGTTTATATTCTTTATAATAACAAGTAATTAATTCTTATAAAACAATAGATCTCCAAGCATGACCAATGGAACTTATTTTTCCATTCGGATTTTAACACTTTCATTAATTCTTCTCTTGAGTGCATCACGGTTGACTTTAGCCATATACGCGCTTCAAAAGTGTAAAATATGAATAAGAGGCATTTAATAAGGATTGAAATAGTTCCAATGTTATTGGATAAATATTTCCAACTTTGATCTGCAGCAGAGAGTAGGAGAGAGAAAAAAGAAGAAATTTAATTACTTTTTAGTTTCAATGAATGCACATCGCGATGTCAATACAAATAAGCGATAACATGGCTTAGTTTTGTGCAACAACAAAAGAGACATTCTAAAGAAATGAAAATTAAATTAACTGACCACACATTCACATTAAGGTGAAAATTGCACTATAAGCACAGTAAAGAAAGCGTGTGTATTAAATTCTCTACGTCGTGAAATGGAATTGTTTAAACATTGAACAGAGCTTAATGGCTTACATAAAATTGGATAGCGATTGCAAAACTAGGTATGTATGTATATTCGAACACTTACCGAACTTGGTTTCTGGGCCCTCAATATCAGCAGTAGAATAGACTTTTGAGTTGGTATCTCAAATGTGAACCATTCTGTTTCATATGCAGCAGCAGCAATTTTTAGATTCTAAGAGAAATTAAATAAACTATTATGAATATCGGTTACCAACCGAAACCTCTTTTATATAAAAAGAAAAAACGCATTAAGTTCGGTCGTGTCAAACTTAAGATACCCACCACTATGGATATACAGTTTTTAAAAGACTTCATATTCAGAGATTGGCCTATATGCTAGCTAATTCCAAAAATGATCTTTTGTAGATCTAATTAAAGATATATGTCCAGGAGTGTAATAAAACTCATTGATCCATAAATACGCTTTTATGTCCCTATATCGGGACATGGTTTCGATTTCGAGGGATTTCATTCAACCCACTGATCCAAAATTTGACGAAATTAGATAACTTAAGCTGCTAAAATATAAAATTTGCCATGAACAGTCCATTGAGGAACAGGGTATATTTTTCTCATATCAATGAGTGGAGTCAGATTAAAGTTTAAGCCCAATGATAAGGCACCTCCTTTTTTATGCCGTGTCCGAACGTCACACAGTGGGAGAAAATCTAAAAAAAAAGCTGCAAAATGTCAAGGCTCTAGGTTGTCAGGCCGTTTTTCGCCAGGCCCCTTGTGAAATTTTGCACACAATCTCGCTAACATCTCAGCTCTAATCATTTCAAATTTCAAAGAGATATCTCTACCCGTTCTCACCCTGCATATTTTTTTAGTAGTTTTTTTTTATTTTCTCCCACTGTGCGGCGTGCTGCTTAGCGACACAACATGGAAGATAAGTTTTAGGCAGTGCTTCTCAATATCCGGTTACCATTTATCGTGTCGATATTCTACTTGTTAAAGGAATACGTTTTTCTGAATTTATGCTAATCCTAGCGAGGAATCTTAAACGGCAGATGAGTGCCGGTTAGTGACATAAAAAAAGACATAACATAAAATCAGCTGTTTTTGTTTTACCGATTGCTACGTAACATAAAGTTTGTTAAGAAATCTCTGCAGTGAAAGAATCTCCAGTAGAAATTTGCTTTCCAAATGTTTTTCGGTCTCATACTCTCTCTTACTGGCAAACGAACTACTTTCAGTAAAAATTTGTGCAAGTTTTGGAGTAGGAGTACTCTCTGATCAGAAAAAAAAAATTGTCGGCGGTGGTTATCTCCTCCAAATACTGGCGACATTTGTGAGGTACTATGCCATATAAAAACTTCTCCCCATATTGGTGTGGCACTGCGGCTTGCTTTTCGGACTCAGCTATAACAAGTAAAAGCGTGCTAAGTTCGGCCGGGCCGAATCTTATATACCCTCCACCATGGATCGCATTTGTCGAGTTCTTTTCCCGGCATCTCTTCTTAAGCAAAATAGGATATAAGAAAAGATTTGCTCTGCTATTAGAGCGATATCAAGATATGGTCCGGTTCGGACCACAGTTAAATTATATGTTGGAGACCTGTGTAAAATGTCAGCCAATTCGAATAAGATTTGCGCCCAGTAAAATAGAGAGAGAGATCGAATTATATGGGAGCTGAATTGGGCTATAGACCGATTCAGTCCATAATAAACACATATGTTGATGGTCATGAGAGAATCCGTCGTACAAAATTTCAGGCAAATCGGACAATAATTGCGACCTCTAAAGGCTCAAGAAGTCAAGATCCCAGATCGGTTTATATGGCAGCTATATCAGGTTATGAACCGATTTGAAACATACTTGGCACAGTTGTTGGATATAATAACAAAACACGTAGTACAAAATTTCATTCCAATCGGATAAGAATTGCGCACTCTAGAGGCTCAAGAAGTCAAGACCCAAGATCGGTTTATATGACAGCTATATCAGGTTATGGACCGATTTAAACCATACTTGGCACAGTTGTTGGATATCATAACAAAACACGTCGTGTAAAATTTCATTCCAATCGGATAAGAATTGCGCACTCTAGAGGCTCAAGAAGTCAAGACCCAAGATCGGTTTATATGGCAGCTATATGAAAACATGGACCGATATGACCCATTTACAATACCAACCGAGCTACACTAATAAGAAGTATTTGTGCAAAATTTCAAGCGGCTAGCTTTACTCCTTCGGAAGTTAGCGTGCTTTCGACAGCCAGACGGACGGACATGGCTAGATCGACATAAAATGTCGCGACGATCAAGAATATATATACTTTGTGGGGTCTCAGACGAATATTTCGAGTAGTTACAAACAGAATGACGAAATTAGAATACCCCCCATCCTATGGTGGAGGGTATAAAAAGGATGCCCCTTTTCATCGAGCTTAAACTTGAATTGGACACCACTCATTGATATGTGTGTTCCTTAATCGAATGTTCATTACAAAATTTGCATTTGCAAGGTCACTTGCCCAGCTGATGGAATTTTCCAATTTCAGAGTTGTATCCAAATTTCGCTTGAACGTCAAATGCTTTGTTTGGATTTTAAAGGGTTTTCACATTTTGTTTCTTTTGTCACATATTTATTGTTTTAATTTATAATTTAAAGTTTTTAAAGATATATCTTTTAAGTTCGTGACTGCAACACATGATAATTCAAATAAAAACAAGTAAAAGCGTGCTAAGTTCGGCTGGGTCGAATCTTATATACCCTCCACCATCGATCGCATTTGTCGCGTTGTTTTCCCGGTATCTATTTTTCCGAAGCAAAGGATTGAAGAAAAGAATTGCTTTGGTATTGCAGCTATATCAAACTAAGGTCCGATTCGGAATATAATTGAATGTTGGAGACCATAGTAAAAGTCATTGTCTAAAATTTCAGCCAATTCGGATAAGAATTGCGCCCTTTAGGGGCTCAAGAAGTAAAATAGGGATATCGGTTTATATGGACCGATTCAAACCATATTTGACACGTATGTTAAAGCCGTTTTACAAAATTTCAGCCAAATCGGATAAGAATTGCGCCCATTAGTTGACCGGTTTATATGGCAGCGAGGTGGTGGGTATCCAAAGTTCGGCCCGGCCGAACTTAATTACTTTTTAACTTAGTTGAATTCACTTGCTCGAAGTAGGTTAGGTTTGGTGGCCGTCTATATTCCAAACAGACTCACTGGACTATTTTAGACCATTGAGATACCACAGACATACATGAGATAGACAGATACCACGACACCAGGCATCTTGTGGGAATTGAACCCACGACGCCTGCACTGATAATTCGAGCACGCTACCAACTCGGCTACCGGGCCGACCCTCGAAGTAAACTCTGATAGAGACGATATCGATTGTCTTATGCATTAACCCCATTGATTTTTTGATCGCTCGCTACCTGCAAAAGAAACCGCTGATACCATCAGGCAACATGGCTTGCGAATCTGTACTTGGAATGTTTGAACACTGAGAAGACGCATTATACGAACTGGCGGATGTACTAGAAAAGTACAAAGGCTTTTTCTACCTCTTATTACTGTAGATTTGTTTTAGATTTTTAGTTTTTTATAATGAACGTTTTTTAGAAGTATTTTTTATATCAAGATACAAACCTGCTCCGTCAGCTCGTTGGCATACCAATACAAGGCCAGAATTTGGCTAAATATCATAGTTATGTAGGCATACACAATAATGGCCTGGGCTGCAGAATCCACCTTTTGAATATTTACAAAATTAAGTTCATATATTTATTGTCACAATTTTACGATTTCAATGCATAACTTACAAACATTAAAAGAAACAATAAAGCACAGAGTAGTGTTCCAAAAGCAATAAATTCCAAGAGGAATATAAACGTGGTTAAACTGTTGACGGTTTTAATGTATCTAAAAGAAAATATTAAAATGGTTTGCCTTTGTTAGGAATGATATGTACCTATTAAATATAAATATATAGATAAGGATTTTTTTAGATATAAATAGATCGCATTGTACTGCGTAATGTAAAACTAGTAAAAAGGCATTAAGTTCGGCCGAGCCGAACTTTGGATACCCACCATTATAAATGTAAACCTCCTTTTGTCACAATCCGGTGAAAATTGGATAACTCATACACCCAAATTCGGGACGGACATTGAGTGGTCTAATAAATATATGTCACTGTTGAATTTTGTATTTCAAATTTCAACAAAATCGAGCAACATATAAAGCTTTTATGAGCTTCATACCCTTAATCGGCATATCGGTCTATTTGACAGTTATATCTAAATACGGTCCGATCTTTACCATATTGGGGTCAGATGGCGGGTGGCGTAAAATTACCGACTGTTTCAAATTTCATCGAAATCTGATAAAAATAAAGCCTTTATGGGCCTGATACTCTTTATCAGGAGATTGGTCTGTATGGCAGCTATATCTAAATATAGTCGGGGGACCTAAAACTTCCCACTGTTTCAAATTTCAGCGAAATCGGATAAAAAATAAATGTTTTATATGATAAAGGTTCTCAACCTTTATCGCAGATCGGCTTAACCATATTAAGCTCGGATAACGGGAGGCTCAAACCAATTCACTGTTTCAAATTTCAGCAAAATCTGGTAATAAATAAAACTTTTATGGGCTTTCGGGAGATCTGTCTATATGGCAGCTATATCTAGATATAGAACAATATTTGGGGCCGACATTGGGCGACCTAAAAATGCTCACTATTTCAAATTTAGCGAAATCGGTTAAAATATAAAGATTTTGTGGGCTTCAGACCCTTTATCGGCAGAACGGTCAATATGACAGCTTTAACTATATACAGTCCGATCTGAACCATATTTGGGTCCGACATTGGGAGACCTAAAAGTACTCACTATTTTAAATTTCAGCGAAACCGAATAAAAAATGAAGCTTTAATGGGCTTCAGACCCTATATCGTGAGATCGGTTTATATGGCAGCTTTATCGAAATATAATCCCATCTAAACTACATTTGAGATTATATCGTGAGATCGGTTTATATGGCAGCTTTATTAAAATATAATCTCATCTAAACTACATTTGTGTCAGATTTCGGGAGGCCTATAACTACTCACTGTTTCAATTTTCAGCGAAATAGCACTAAAAATAAACCGTTTATGGGCATTAGACCTTTTATTGGCAGATCGGTCTATATAGCAGCTATATACAAATATGGTCCAATTTGGTCCGTTCAAAAACTTAACCAGCGTTCATCAAAAAGACGTACCTGTGCCAAATTTCAGCTCAATATTTCAATTTTTGAAGGCTATAGAGTGATTCGACAGACGGACGGATAGACGGCCAGACACACGGACATTGTTAAATCGTCGAATTTTACGACGATCCGAAATATATATACTTTGAAGGGTTGCAAATTGATATTTCGATGTGTTGCAAACGGAATGACTAAATGAATATACACCCAATCCTACAGTGGTGGGTATGAAAATAGACTAAATCGGTTCCAATTAAGGTATAAAATGAAAATAATGTTTAGTACACAATTTGACCGCAATTGTGACCGAAGGTTTACCGTTGTGCGACTAAAGTCGAAATTTTCGAAGTTTTTATAGACAAGTAGCTGTTTTGCGATCTTTTGAAATTTACACTTTCTCGCAGATATTAATCCGCCCCATGCCACTATGGACTCTAAAACTAATAAAAACTATAAAGTAATCTCTAAAAAGAAAATTTTAAGTTAGGAATTCCGTGCTACTTACAAAATCCTTAATTGTTTTCAAAACGACTCCCCTAAGTTGGTTCATGTCTGATATTGTGTCTCCACCTAAGTACCGGTATCTGTTTTACGCGAAAGCCGGACAATTACAAAGGAAATGCTCCAACGTCTCATCATCTTCCCCGCATGCCCTATATATGCTATCACTTGCCGCACCGATTTTACATAAGTGATCTCGTAGTCCTATGTGTCCAGTTATGATGTAAATAGCTATACCTTCTTGCTTCTTTTCAGTAATAGCCTCGTCTTCTCGCGATCTGGATACCCCCATAGGATTTTCGCCGTCCTACCAACCATTTCGCTGTTCCACAATGTTGCATGCGCATTCATCGCCCACTCCCTTAACTCGGACTGCGTCGACCCGAAAGGCTTCGTGTTAATCAAGTTTTTTGACGGCAGTCCTCTGGGTTTCACCGCAACATCGTCTGCCCTTTCATTTCCCTTACTCCGTTACGGCCCGGCATTCAAACGATTGGGATTTTGCCATCCTCAGAGAAGGCGTTAATCTCCTTCTTCCACTCTAAGACTGTTCGTGACCTTACCATTCTGGTTGTTATTGCCCTTATGGCAATTTTACTATCAGTAAAGATGTTCACAATCGACGTCCTCGCGTTAACACCACACCACTTCACGCATTTCGTGATCGCCCGGATCTCCGCCTGCAGGACCGTATTATGGTCAGGCAGTCTAAAACAGATCTCAGTCCTTGGGTTCTCAATATAAACCCCCAGACCCACTCTGTTCTCTAGCTTTGATCCATCCGTGTAACATGATCTTCCAGATGGAAATACTAGAGTTCCGTCAATCATAGACTGTGCCGATGGCAGCAGTGCCTCGCACTCGACTTCAAGGTTCATTTCAGGTATCCGATCGGAAACCTCTTCCCTTCCTTCCAGGTTTCCTATCGTCGCCTCTATTATACCGCGATGGTATGAGCTGCTCCCATCCTCAAGCCATTCTCCCATCGCCTTAAGTCTCATAGCCATAGTGACTGCCTCACACTTAATCTCCATGTCAATGGGTCGGATATCTGGAACAGTCTCCAGTGCCCTAGTGGGCGTGGTCCTCATCGCTCCGCCTGTGCCAAGACAACATGTTCTCTGAACCTGTTGTATGGTCCTTATGTTGCACTTTTTCTCCATAGCAGTCCACCAAACTACTGAGGCGTAAGTAAGTATTGGTCTAATCAAGCTCCTGTAGAGCCAGTGGACTGTTTTCGGATTCAGACCCCATTTCGAGCCTACGGCCCGTCTACATAATGCCTAAGATCTGTGAGCTTAAATGTGCTATTTTTTCTGCAAAAGTGTGACTTTTATACAATTGACAGAAAAATATGTATAACTAAACGTTTACTAAAATAAAGTTTGTCCAAATTTTAAGATTTTTCAGTATTCGTAGGATTTTAGAAACTTAAACTAGCCAAAGAACCACAACTTTAAAATAAAGATGCTTTAAATTTAATTTCCTATTTATTAACGGCCAGACCATCCGTTTCAAATTTTGATCGCTGTTTGATTCTTATTTTACCCCATATATGGCTGTCCAACCACTATTTTTTGAATTTTTTTTTTTTTAAATTAGCATTTCAACCTAAAAATTAAGCAATTACAGACGCTCCTATTTGCAAGGCTATTTTGCGTCTTTAACAACGGTTCATGATTGTCTTGTCCCAAGGTCAATTTCCTAACTTTCAACGATATTTTGACCTTCATTTAAATAACAAATATTTATAAAACTATAATTTAAAAATCAAAAATCCTTAATATGAAGGAAAATATTTTTCACCAAACGGAATGCTTCCTTAAAAGTTGGAAAATTGATCATCTTTAAATTAAGTCTGCTTATTTTTGGCCCGAATCTTTAAAATTAGGACTAAAATTGTCTCAGTGTAGAAGAATCTCAAAGTACTTCTGTTTTGGGGTTTTTTTTATTTTCCAATCGCATTTCGAAATACGTATGTAACCGTCTTTGATCTCTGTTTCTGCCTTTCTTGACCGTGTGAAGGAACTTTCTTCTCTATTTGTACCGATAATCAAGTGCTATATAATGCCACCCTGCAAAGGGTGGAAATCGGTGTAGATTTAGATATAACTCCACGTACATACATAACCAAAATTTTCATTCATAGAGCCGTAACAAGGCCATTTATCAAAAAATACTAAATACCGAAAACTGGACGTCTTCTAATCCTATTTTAAAATTTCTTCCCTTTGGTTAGGGTTTCTAAAAGTCGCGGTCGCTCGGCTTAGGTTAGTTAGGTTTTTAACCTAACCTAAGTCCAATCTGCCATTAGACTCACTTAGACAATTTCGTCCATTGTGATGCTAGGAAAAGGAAGACGCCTTCTAAATCTTACCGTTGAACCATTCAGATCGCTTTAAAAAGCCCAAAAACTTGCGTTCTCAAAGAAATGAGAATTTAAAGTGGAACTCTTTCTGACTGCCAATGCGGGACACACAGACCCCAGATGTTCTATAATCTCTTCCTCTTCTACGTCTTCATAACTTCGTCAAAAATCGCTACTTGCAACCTTCAGTCTGTCAGCATGTTTTCCGATCTGTCAGCAGACAATGACTAAGACGTCTGTTCTAGGCAGCGACAGCATAGCGGTAGACTTCTTCAAGTCTAGTTTGGCCCACATTATTTTCAAATGCTCACAATCCCTCTATCTAACATTGTCCTTCGGGTCTGATACTGAAGACTTAGCCTAAATGTCGTTAGAAGCATACACACAAATTCCAGTTCCCTGGAATGTCTCGCAAGCTCATCCGTTCTGCAATTCCCTAGGATATCTCTGTGGCCCCGCACTCAGAACAGGTGAGAGATTGAGAGATTTGCGACAGTCGAGGGCAGTTTTTGAATTCAGAAATAATGCCTGGCTATCTGAGAAGATATTTATGCCAATCGTTGTTATGATATTATATCTTAGCCATTCCACCACTTGTTTAATTCCAAGAAACTGCGCTGCACACTGCATTGGTCGGGTAACCTTCTCGTAATGACCAGTCAAAGTTCTTCAGAGTTAACCAAAACCCACCTGGGCGTCTAGTTTAAAACCATCCGTATAGAAGATTATTTAATTTCTAGTACCAAGGTTGTTGTTGTTCCAATCGGTTGTATCAGGAATAGTGGTACAGTACTTTTTATCAAAAAGCGTCTCAGGCTATATGTCATCAATACTGCCTGGGATATCGGGCGTTGTATCGAGGATACTACAGTGTCCGTAGGCGCTGCATGAATAAAGGAAAAGCTCAGCAGACTCACATCAGTATTATATTGTTGGAATATAGCCGTATTACAAAGTATATGAGACAGTAAACGCCCGTGAAGTGTTCCTCTGCTGACGTAATGCATCTTCTACTAAGTAAGTTATTAATAAACTTTCTTACGGCAGTGTTGATGCCTAGAAACTCCAGCTTCTTCATGATTGACGTCGGTTTTACATTATTGAAAGCACTCTTAATGACGGAAAATGCCACCATTGTATAATCCTTGGCAACGACAGAACCCTCTATGTAGGCGGCTAGGTCATGAATGCATGCCGAGACAGGCGATCTCCAGGGATCTTTGCCCAAAGATATGTTTCTATCAACCGCTCTAGAATCTTGAGCATAAAAGATGACAGACTAATAGGACGAAAATCTTTCGTTTTTGTGAGGTACGGTTTCTCCATCCCAGATACAGGCAGAGTATATCTGCTAAAGCCAAGGAGCCAATCTGTCGGACACAGCTTGTATTTCAACCGGTGATACATCATCAGGGCCTGACGACTTAAAGGAGTCCAAACTTTTTATCGCCCAAAGAATTTTCAACTCAGACACAATTTTCACATGAAAAGGCGGTGCCTTATCATTGAGCTTAAACTTGAACCGGACTGCACTCATTGATATGTGAGAAGTTTGGAGAGCTTCTCGGGAAATGTGTTTCAGCGAGTAGTTCTAGTGTTTCCTTCCATACTTTCTTTGACTTCTGAATGTATCCTAACGTAATAGATTTCAAGGATAGCATTTTCTTAAGCCAAGACGCCGTAGATGTATCCTTACATCTTTTAGTAAGTTATTAATAAATTTTCTTACGGTAGTATTGTTTCTTGGAAACTCCAGCTTCCACTTAATTGACGTTGGTTTTATATTATTGAAAGCACCCTCAATGTCAACAAATGCCACCAATGTGTATTACCTAACAGAGAGAGAACCATCTCCAGGCATCTTTTCCTTAAGATATGTTTCTATCAACCTTTCAAGAGTTTTCAGTCGAAAGAATGAGAGGCTAATAAGACAAAAATCTTTCGCCTTCGTGTGGCAAAGTTTTCCCGATTTTGGAATGAAAATGGTATATGTTTGTGTAGAGCTGGCAGACTATTGATAATCGTAACATTCGATATTATCGATAGCTCTGTTAATAAATATCGATACTATCGTTATTTCCCATCTCCTATATTAAAAACGAAAATGAGAATTAATAATTAGGAGATCGATTTATATAAAAGCAATATCAATGCACAAACCAAATAAAAGCAATGTTAGCCTAATCGGATGAAAATTGCGCCCTCTATAGGCGCAATGCTTCTTAAAGTATACATTTAGTGTCGCATCGCTTATTTTTGTTTAATCGGAAAAATATCAATCGATGTTCAGTCAAAAATTAAAATATCGATAGTGCCATCGATATTTTGCCAGCTCTACATTTGTGTCCCTCCACCCTCAGGTATATACGAAGCGACTATTACTAGTCTTATATATAAAAACCAATTTGTGTTTGTTTGTGTGTTCCTTATAGACTCAGAAACGGCTCAACCGATTTTCTTGAAATTTTCGCAGATGGTGCATAGTGATCCCGTGGTGAAAATAGGGTACTACATTTTTTGATATATGAAGGGGGGGGTGGACCCTTCCCCTTACCTTAATTTTCAGAAACGCCAGATCTCGGAGATGGGTGGTGCGATTTAAGCGAAATTTTGTGTGCTCTCATATAGTACTCTAAAAATAAAAATTTGGTATCCCAATTTCGGATGGGGTACCTAGGGGGGCCGCTCCACCCTAAAACCTACCAAACATATTTAGACATATATTTAATCACGACAATATGGGACTCAAATGAAAAGTATTTAGGATAAGAAAATGTACCTCATATCCAAATTTTGGACCAAGTGTTAGGGGGACCACCCCAACCCCCAAAACACCCCTAAATCGGACATGGAAAAATGGGGCTCAAATGAAAGATATTTGGGAGTTGACCAGGAATCTGATACCAACACTCGGGACTAACTGTCTAGAGGACGTCCCACCACCATAACGACCCCAAATAGGACGTATTTGCTCACCAAAACAATTTGGGTCTTCGAGACAGTGGAACTTGATAATCAAAGTTTTAAGGCCCCATACCCCAAACCGGACATATTTGCTGGCTTTTGCAATGAAAGATTTAAATGAGGGGTATTTAAGATTAGAAAACGAATTTGATATCCAATTTTGAGGCCAATGGCAATATGGGGTTCAAATAAATGATATATAGATATATGAGAATAGAGCGCGTTGCTGATATAGATAGACCACCCCACTCCCCAAAACACCCCAAAATCGAGCATATTTACCGACCATGTCAATGTGGGGCTTAATTGAAAGGTATTGGGGGCAGAGCAAGAATTAATACCCACATTCGGGATGATGTTTCTGGGGATCTACCCCTTTCCCAAAATACCCCACAAACAGCAATTTGTTACTGACTATTGCAATATGGGGCTCAAGTTAAGGTATTTGGGAGTAGAATACGAATTTTATATCCAAATGTAGGACCATGCATTTAGGGCATCACCTCTTCCCCAAAAATACCCCCCAAAGGGTAAACATTTTTCGATCATGCCAATATATGGCTCAAATGAATGGTATTTGAGATAGAAAACGAATATAACCAATGATAACCAATTTTGGGGCCATGTGTTTGGGGGACGCCTCATCCTGTAAACTCCCCTTAAACCAATGGCAATATGGAATTTAAATAAAGGATATTTGAGAGAAGAGCACGATGCTGATATTTTTTCAGACATCATGAGAATATCGGGCTGAAATCAAGTATTTTAAGAATGAATTACACCTTACATCCAAATTTAAATTCGTAGCCCAAGTAGGTCACCGTAGCGCAGAGGGTTCGAATCCTGGCGAGACCATCAGAAAAAATTTTCAGCGGTGGTTTTCTCCTAATGCTGGCAACATTTGTGAGGTACTATGCCATGTAAAACTTCTCTCCAAAGAGGTGTCGCACTGCGGCACGCCGTTCGGACTCGGCTATAAAAAGGAGGCCCTTATCATTGAGCTTAAACTTGAATCGGACTGCACTCATTGATATGTGAGAAGTTTGCCCCTGTTCCGTAGTGGAATGTTCATGGGCAAAATTTGCATAAAGATCATATGGGATTCACATAAAGGCACTTATATTGTTAAACTGTTAGTCGCGCGATATACTATTTTGGTAGCATTATATTTCACTAAAAGCTCTTTAATTGTCGAAAATAAATATTCAAGGAAAATTTTGCTCCTTATAAAGTAAAAGAAGGCGCAGCGAAGCGGGCCCGGTTTAGCTAGTCTACATCATAAAAATTACTTACTCGATAATTTTTTTCTGATACTTTATACAAGCAATCACTTCGTCATGGATCATTTTGGAATTGTCGGAAAATCGTTTCAATGCCTTTAAACGATATTGCAGCGTCTTGCACATGACAATGCCAAACATAATGAAAGAAACAATTAGGCTCGTGTAGGGTATATACATGCAGCAGCCTATTGGTGTAATGATCATTTGGAATGCATACCAGCACTCATAGAAGGGTGATTTGTATTCATTGACTCCGGGTATAATACTTCCAAATGGTAAAACTGCAATAAGAAATTAAAAAAAAACAACATCAAATGTTTAAATATTCCAACAAAAGCGAATGGCAAATGTACCCCGTTCAGTAGCAAATAAGGGATATAGGCCAAAGCCAATGCAGGTAAGTAAGCCCAGGAATATGTTGCCTCGAGACATAAGTTTGCCACTTGCATTAGCTTCGGTTAGAAGGCCGTTCACATAAGGATCATTGGACCTCTAAAAGAAGAAAAAACACAAATCGAACCTAAGCTGGACAATATTTTGTTTGTTAATCTTAATATTATTTTTTACTACTCTTAATAAAGATAATTAAATGTTTGGCTTCAGCAAAAATTAGTCATCAAATTGGATTCCTTTTAGTCCCAAGACTTTCGTAGAAATCTTCTTTAAACGTAGTCTTTAACTACAAAGGAATCAACATGTAATTCTTTCTAGAATTAGATTTAGATTTAATTTATTTGTAGGACAAACAACTGCTTCCGCAAAACTAGTTATTTATTTCGAAACCGTTTTATCTCCTACATTTTTTCTATTTTTTTTTTTTGCTATTAAAATGAATGAATTATTTTAAACCACAGATTAAGATCTCCCCCTGAATTGAAAATTCCAAATTTCTTAATTCCACACCTGCAGGTCGTAGTAATAGTTTTCCAAATCCTTAATTAATCTCTGATACTTGGAATTATCCTTGATTAAAATGTAGGCTCTTAGAATGGTATTAAACCACAGGACTAGCATGTATGAGTTGCGTATAATGGCATCAATGCCCTCATGGGTCATAAACATGTAGTAGAACTGAGTGAAAACCAAGAAAGTTGTGGGTATAAGAGTAGCATAACGACGCCAATTTCGATCGTACAAAAAGGACCAGAACGTAAGAATCTTCACACTCATGTAAATCAATTCAATGTCATCAAGCATTTCACAAATTAAGATTGAACAAATTCACTTTTCACTTCCTCTGTCTGAAAGGATCCCAAAAAACTGTTAGCAAATCTTTGAGGATATTAGGCTTTTATACCTGAAGTCATATTTTTCTTATTGGAAAAATGCCAATTATATGGCATATGTTGTAATGAATTCACAACATGACTATGCAATTTTTTCGGGAAATTTCTTATTGTAATCTTATTTAAATGAAACCATTTACCATGGACAGGCATATTTATGGGAACACACCGGCTGGTTTATAAATCAGGTGGTTCTTGCAAAAATACTCTATAGGAGCTTTTATTTAGGCCTAAAGCTGAGTACACAGTTGTAACAAATTAAAAAAAAAAAACAAGTTCGGCCGGGCCGAATCTTATATACCCTCCACCATGGATTGCTTTTGTCAAGTTCTTTTCCCGCCATCTCTTCTTAGGCAAAAAAGGATATAAGAAAAGATTTGCTCTGCTATTGGAGCGATATCAAGATATGGTCCGGTTTGGACCACAATTAAATTATATGTTGGAGACATGTGTAAAATGTCAGCCAATTCGAATAAGAATTGCGCCCTTTGGGGGGTCAAGAAGTAAAATAGAAAGTTCGATTTATATGGGAGCTGTATCGGGCTATAGACCGATTCACACCATAATAAACACGTATGTTGATGGTCATGAGAGAATCCGTCGTACAAAATTTCAGGCAAATCGGAAAATAATTGCGACCTCTAGAGGCTCAAGAAGTCAAGATCCAAGATCGGTTTATATAGCAGCTACATCAGGTTATGAACCGATTTGAACCATACTTGGCACAGTTGTTGGATAGCATAATAATACTACGTGCAAAAATGCATTCCAATCGGATAAGAATTGTGCACTCTAGAGGCTGAAGAAGTCAAGACCCAAGATCTGTTTATATGACAGTAGTAGTAGTAGTAGTAGTAGTAATCTTTATTTTCATTATTTTCTTTTTCAATACAATAATGTCTAAATAAACTTAAAATAAAATAAAAGCAATATATTAGCGTATTTCAGAGTTAATCCATCAAAATAAAGATTTACGGCTATGACTTCAAGTCGTCAGCCGGATTTAAAGAAACATTTTCAAAGCTGTGTTTAAGGGACATTTTAGTATATGCGTAATAGTATTAGGCGTACTCGGTTAATATTAGCTTTCGGTATTGTAAGGCATTTTTGGTATATTTTATAAGATTATCCCAGTCTGCTACCTCTCTTCCATCTAAGATGCTAATTAATTCAGGTTCTGTCAGCGTCGGCCTGTGAAAGAAAAGCATGCGTTGGCTTCTTAGTATGGGACATACGGCAAGAAAATGGTATATTGTCTCTCTCTCCCTCAAATTGCATAGCGTGCACAAATCGTTGTCAACCAAATTTAAGCCTCTTTGATTAGCATTGAGGTATATCAAATCGACCCGTGCTTTAAATATCCACGTAATGTCCTTAACTTTATATTCGCCATTTAGGTACAAACACCCTCTTGTGAAATCCAGGTTTTTATAAAACCGTGACCTGCTTTGTAAAGCTTTCTGCAGCAATCTTTGCTTGTTAGCTTGCGATAGTGAATCTATGATGGAATTAGTCATACTGTTCCATTCACCTTGCGTTATATTTCCAACCAATGGTTGCATATCCAGCTCATTTAGAATGTCGTTTAAAGCTTTCACCCAAAATATTTGTTTCTGGACCATTATAAGTGTAAGTTTATGCGGCAGTCTATCCCTTTTATATCTGTACAACGTACTAGATATATACTTCAAATGCAGTCCCAGTGTGTATAAATGACTTTCTTGTAAGTCTGTTTCCATATAGAGAGCATAATTTGGTGTAGAGTCTGGCAAATTAAGAACAGTTTTTAAGAAAAAACGCTGCAATTGGTCAACTTCTTCAAAATATTCATAGCCCCAGACCTGCGCTGCATACGACTGTACCGATCTGCAAACCGCCATGTACAAGTTCCATTTATCTTGCAGGGATATTTCGTCTTTCTTTAAGAAGTTTTTCCATGTTGCTTTTATAGCACTTTTAGCTTGTGTTGTCCGGGACTGAATATGCTTCAAGAACTTCATTTTGGGCGTTAGTACCACCCCTAAGTACTTATATTCTGATACCACTTCTAATGGTTCTGCATGGAAGAACCATTTATCCTGCTGTGATAGTCTTCCCCCGTTTCGGAATACCATGATTTTAGACTTCTCAGTGTTGACTATTAAGCTCCATTTTTTACAAAATTCTTCCAAGTTTGCTATCATTTGTTGCAGGGTAGTTGAATCCTCCGCTAAAATTACTATGTCGTCAGCATACAGCAGGGTTTTTATGTTTATGCCTTCTATATCTACACCTCCTTCCAGTGCATCGCTTAAGTCGTTTATATAAAGAGAAAATAATAATGGCGATAGTAAGCACCCTTGTTTTACACCAGATTCTGTATCAAAATAACCAGACAGCTCTTCTCCAGTCCACACTGCTGACTGAGTGTTTTGATAGACAGCTTCTATCATCTTTATAAATTTGAAAGAGATGCCAATCTGATTTAATTTGTAGAAAAGTAAGTTTCGTGAAATTTTGTCAAATGCCGCTCGAAAATCTACAAAAAACGCGTAAACCTTCTTCTTTTCCGCCAGCTTGATATTGACCATCGAAGCTAAATTATATATATTGTCCACCGTAGAATAGTTTTTTCGAAAACCTGCCTGGAATTCAACCAATATATTGTTTTCTTCAACCCATTGTCCCAGTCTATCATTTAGTACACCCATGAATATTTTAGCCACGGAATTCATAAAGGATATACCTCTATAATTCGATGCATCATCGAGTCTGCCTTTTTTATGAATAGGGAATATAACTGTTTTCTGAAATTCTTCCTCAATTTTGCCCTCGGTGTAGATCTTGTTGAAAATTGCTGCAAGCTGGGTCAGGAATTCATCAGTAGCATTTGAATAGAATTCATAGGGAATTCGGTCTTCACCTGGCGCCTTGTTCGGTTTTGTTTTGGCAAGGGTATACTTAATTTCCTCTAATGTTATGTCTTTATCTAGAATGTCGTTTACGATCAGTGCAGGTGCGTAATGAACTCTCAAAGACGATTGTTCCTGCCTGAGCAGTTCCATAAAATGGGTTCTAAGTATCTCTGCGGATAAAGTATGACTGATACGAAAGTCCTGGCCATTTAACTCTCTTACTAAACTCCACCATTCTTTTGCATTCGATGTATTATTTAGTTTCTCAGAGATATTGGCGTAGTACATTCTTTTAGATACTTCGCAAATGTCCTTATATCTTTTTTTTGCGCTCAAATATGCCTGTCTATCTGTTTCCGACGATGATTTCCGAAATTTCGATAAGATTTCAAATGTTTTCCTTCTTGCCCAGTAGCATCTATCATTAAACCACTTTTTCTGTGGTACGTACTGCTGCGCTTTGTTTTGCTGAACTGCCGATGCAACAATTGTATTTGTCATGTGCTTGAGACATGTTATATTGTTGGACATTAATTGTAAGCTCAGATTAGCGGTGAGGTTTTCCTGGTATTGCAATTTATGACTATCTTTCCAATGCAGCTTCGGTAGTAAATTGAGCCTATTTTGTGGGACTACTGTGTTGTTTAGCTTTAGGTTAAGAGTTATTGGCAAATGATCTGACCAGATTTTGTCTACCACCTTGAAGCTTTCCACATATTGAAGCATGTTTATGGATACTGAGCATATATCATTTACTGAGGTTCCGGTGTTGCTCAAATATGTAAAATTACCGTCCTCATCTCCTAATGTTTGGCCATTTAGAATTACCAGGTTATGTTCATTGCAGTAGTCGATATACCTTCGTCCATTCGTATTTAATTCTTTATCTTTAGACTTTCTCGGCCCAGTACATGCGTGGAACGAATCTCTATATAGATCAACAATGCCTTGTTGTGATTCGCCTATTCTAACGTTTATATCACCTAGCACTATAAGGTTTTCGCATTTCATTTCTTCCATGAACAATTTTGCTAGGGCAAACTCTCGTATCCAGTCTGAGCCCCTTATATAGAGTGGAACTATCAACAGTTGAAAATTTTCTGTTATAATCTGTAATCCACAGAGTGTCTGATTAAGAATAAATGTATGCTTTATGCCTGCTTTATTTAAAGATTTTTTCACTCCTACGAATACTCCGCCGATAGCACGACCAAATCTATTTATTTTTATGGCATCTACCCAATATATTTCATACTCGGGGAAGTATTTTTCGGTTTGAGATCTTTTTTGTGCTGTGATATGTGTTTCTATGAGGATAATGATTTCAAACTCCTTTAGATAGTTAAAAAAATTAGGGAACAAATATTTATTTGATACTCCGTTTACATTGTACGATATAATTTTAATTTCCATATTATTTTGTTTTTTCTTTGAGCTTTGTCTCCCTTGGAGATCATCTAGTTTTTTGACGCAATTTTTTCAAAAATATTATTGTAGAATGCTGTTGTCAGTTCATTCCCATATAATTCTTTTAATACGGACTCCCCCTCTTCTCGCCCACACATTAATTTTCTTTCGCTGTTCCAATAGAACCACTTGTTATTGATGTTTAATTTATCATCTCTAACTACGATTTTATGTTTTCTTGATTCTTCGAGAATTGACTTTCTTATGAGCAGCATAGCTATCTTGTTTCTCTGCCTTCTAGGGTTCAGATCTCTTTCAATTGAGATTGCAGACCCTGCTAAAGCTTTAGTATTTTTCAGAACCTCAACTACTGCATTTTCATTTGGGAACTCGGCTATTACAGTTTGCAATCCGTTTCGTTCATAAAGGGTTCTTGCCGAAGCTATAGGGGGGTTGATGTTTAGCATGTCATTACATATCTGTTTGACTATATTCAGAGCAGGCTTATCTTTTGAAATATTTTTAAAGACAAGCTTTGTGTTTTGTATTTGATGCTCCAACCATGCCACATTCCTGTCGCTTTCTTCCAGTTTGTTCTTGAGCAATTCCACTTCCTGTTTTAACTGAATATTTTCAGTCTTCAGATTGGCAATTTCAGAAGTTGCAAATGATATACCGGCTTTAACATCTTCCATATCTTGTTTGGTGGGCAGATTCTTAATTTTCTCTTCAAGTATATTATTCATAGTGAATTTCATAATTTCCATAAGTTCACTGACCTCCATACTACCAACAGGTTTCTTTGCCATGTTATTATTTTCTGGTGATGTTTCGCCTATCTTACGCTTTGTTTGTTGGGATGTGCTTGCAACAGGTGTGTTAGGCATATCTAGTGATTATTTATCCTGTAGCTTTAGACTTTTATAATATGAAGTATACTTTAAGGCGCAATAATAATTGGTTCGAATGACTCAATTGTACTACAGATGTGGACTCGGATGATTAGTTGTGCGATTAGTCCTACAATCGTTTCTACGTTATGTGACAAGTCTCGGATTATACAGTTGTATTTTGCATGCATTACTTGTAGACCTACTGAACATACCACATAAAATCTGTCAGGCGTACCAGCTGTTTTTGTTGTGTTACAGAGTGGTGAAAGTGCAAAAAAATCTTCCGGTTAACAGCGTGAGAGAGACTTTTCCAATTTTCTTCCAATAAAATAAACTTTTTTTCGCCGATTCTCAAGATTTTTGTTGAAATTATAACAAGGAAATCAGCCAAACCAGTCAATGCATCCTCAGCATTCCATGCTCCAGAGCTTCCGAAGCAGCCGTGGTTGTGGTGTTTCTTTGTTGGGTTCAAGCCAGGCCGGGAACAGGTAATAAACTTCAATTTAATGGAGCCGTGCAAAAACGCGTATGTCTCTTAAACTGAGTGAGCGCTGTTACTTCTCTGTTTATATGACAGCTAATCAGGTTATGGACCGATTTGAACCATACTTGGGACAGTTGATGGATATCATAACAAAACACGTCGGGCAAAATTTCATTCCAATCGGATAAGAATTGCGCACTGTAGAGGCTCAAGAAGTCAAGACCCAAGATCGGTTTATATTGCAGCTATATCAGGTTACGGACCGATTTGAATCATACTTGGCACAGTTCTTGGATATCATAACAAAACACGTCATGCAAAATTTCATTACAATCGGATAAGAATTGCGCACTCTTGAGGCTCAAGAAGTCAAGGCCCAAGATCGGTTTATATGGCAGCTATATCAAAACATGGACCGATATGGCCCATTTACAATACCAACCGAGCTGCACTAATAAGAAGTATTTGTGCAAAATTTCAAGCGGCTAGCTTTACTCCTTCGGAAGTTAGCGTGCTTTCGACAGACAGACGGACGGACGGACATGGCTAGATCGACATAAAATGTCGCGACGATCAAGAATATATATACTTTATGGGGTCTCAGACGAATATTTCGAGTAGTTACAAACAGAATGACGAAATTAGTATACTTTTTTTATATTAGTATAAAAAAAACGATTTTTTTGCCACAAGGGCACCACACGACTGGGCCGTCTATATGGCTGAGCCAAGAATAAATTCTGGGTGGAATTCCGCAGCTCCGAGGAGGATACATCAAAGGCCTCAAAACCTATTACAGTGGGATATATTCAGAAGTCGGAGCATGTATGGACAATATCTAGTATGGTTAGGTTAGGTTTAAGTGGCAGTCTGCCATCAGACTCAGACGTTTTCGTCCATTGTGATACCACAGGAACAGAAGAAAGAAGATGCCTTCTAGTTCCCACCGTTGAACCATCCAGATCGCTTTAAAAATCGCAGTAACTTGCGAATGTTCACATCCGCTAAATCAGACAGGTTCTCAATGTAATGAGAACCTAAAGTGAAACTCTTTTAACTGCTAGTGGGTGTTCTATAGTCTCTTCTTCTTCTGCAAAAGTCATAGCTGGCAACCCTCAGTGTGTCAGCATGTTTTCCGATTAGACAGTGACCTGTCATGACTGACACAATGACTGAGAAGTATGTTCTAGCCAATGACAGCAAAGCGGTAGACCTCTTCAAGTCTAGATTGAAGCCACATAGTTTTGGAATGCTCACAGCTCTCTCTTTGTGACCATCTATCATTCGTTGTTCTTCTGGCCTGGTCCTGAAAACTTAGCTTATGTGTCGCTAGAGGCATACCCACAGATTTCAGTATCACTGGAATGTGTAGGGTAGTCTCGAAAGCTCGTCCGCTTTAAAATTCCCTGGCATATCTCTGTGGCCCGGTACCCAGAACAGGTGAATTTTGTACTGTTCAGCCATCTCATCTGAGAGATCTGCGATAGTCAAGGTCGGCTTTCTCCAGGCATTTAATGCCTGTCTGAGAAGATATTAATGACAATCGTGGTAATGACATTACATCTTAGTCATTCCATCGCCTCCTTACTTGCAAGGATCTCCGCTTGATACACACTGCAGTGGTCGGGTAAACTTTTCTATATGACCAGTTCTAGATCTTTAGAGTACACCCCAAAACCCACCTTGGGGTGGAACCATCCGTATAGAAGTCTATCTAACTTCTGCTACCAGGAATATCGGCAAAAAAGCGGCTCAGGTATGGTGTAATCAAGGATAACACAGTGTCAGTAGCTGCCACATGAGCAATGAGAAAGCTCCCTTAACCTCACGGCAGTGGTCGTTGCAATTTGGGTAGCCACAATGTCCAGAGGCATAAGATGTAGCATTAAATTCAGTGCATCAGATGGTGTCGTCCTCAGTGCGGTTGTGATGCACAAATAATCCATCCTTTAGATCCGGTTAAGTATTGAGCAGCAGGTGGATTTTTGAAGCGCCGTCCACCAGACCACAACTCCAAATAGCATAATAGGCCTGACAACTGCAGTATATACCCAATGCATGACACGCGGTCTAAACCACCAACTTTTGCCCATGGCTCTCTTGCAGGTGTATAGGGCAAGAGTTTTGCCTTCCTTCCATTTTCCAAAATGTTGGATTTGAAGTTCAATATCCTGTCCAGGAAAACACCCAGGTATTTTGCGCTTTCTGTAAATAGAACATTTTCTCCACCCAAGAGACAGGTTCCACTGTAGGCAACTTGTATCTCCTGCTGAAAAGAAATACTTCTGTCATGCCCCTATTTATACCTAGACCACTTTCGGTAGCCCACTTTGTTGTTACACTTAGAGCTTCTTGAAGTATTGGGTTGCCTAAAAGGTAATTGCGGATTTTTTAAAAGAAAGTAAATGCATTATTGATAGAACTTAGAATGAACTTTAATCACATGTATAATTGCCATTTTGTTCGATAACCTTTTACCATCTTCTTGGCAAATTTAGTATTCCACGCTCATAGAATTTCTGGCCTTTATCAGCAAAAAACTGAACCAAGTGTGATTTTATAGCCTCATCATTGCCGAAAGTTTTACCATTTAAGGAGTTCTGCAAAGATCGAAATAAATGGTAGTCTGATGGTGCAAGGTCAGGGCTAAATGGTGGATGCATCAAAAGTTCCCAGCCAAGCTCACTCAGTTTTTGGCGAGTGACCAAAGATGTGTGCGGTCTAGCGTTGTCCTGGTGGAATATGACACCTTTACGATTGACCAATTCTGGTCGCTTCTCCTTGATGGCTGTATTCAATCTGTCCAATTGTTGACAGTAAACATCCGAATTAATCGTTTGGTTCCTTGGAAGCAGCTCAAAATATACCACACCCTTCCAATCCCACCAAACAGACAGCATAACCTTCTTTTGGTGGATATCAGCCTTTGAAGTGATTTGAGCTGGTTCACCATGCTTGGACCATGATCGTTTTCGACTAACGTTGTTGTAAACAATCCATTTTTCATCTCCAGTTACGATTCGTTTTAAAAACGGATCGAATTCATTGCGTTTAAGGTGCATATCACAAGCGTTGATTCGGTTTGTTAAATGAATTTCTTTCAATACATGCGGTACCCATATTAAAATTGACGCCAAACAAACAAATGTAAACAAAATTTCCCGCATTTTTTTCTAAAGCAAGCTAAAAGTTACAGCTAATAACTGACAGAAGAAAGAATGCAATTACAGAGTCACAAGCCGTTGAAAAAATTTGTCAACGCCGACTATATTACTACTATATTACCAACAATTACTTTTTGGGCAACCCAATATATTTTTAGAGTACTGGGAAACTTTCCCCTTTCCGCAATTGCCACGTCATCAGCATACGCCACCACTTTTACACCTTTTTCTTCCAGAGACAATAATATTTTGTTAATGGCTACATTTCAAAGTGGAAGAGACAGTACACCTCCTTGAGGTGTACCTCTGCTGACCCATCTTTTTAGATCCACAGATCCCATGCCTGCCGTAATGCATCTTTTAGTAAGTAAAGTTATTAATAAACTTCTTCTTACGGTAAAGTTGATGCCTAGAAACTCCAACTCCTTCATGATTGACGTCGGTTTTACATTATTGAAAGCACCTTCAATGTCCAGAAATGCTACCATTGTATATTCCTTCACAGCGAGAGAGCCCTCTATGTAGCCGACTAGGTTGTTAAGTGCTGTTTCAGTAGATTTACCTTTCCTTTATGCATGCTTCTGCCGTGACGGGCGATCTCCAGGGATCTTTGCCCTAAGATATGTTTCTATCAACCTCTCAAGAGTCTTTAGCATAAAGGATGACAGACTTATGGGACCAAAATCTTTCGCCTTTGTGTGATAGGGTTTTCCTGCTTTCGGAATGAAAATGACCTTCGTGTCCCTCCCTAAAATAGGTATATATGACATTCCGATACAAACAGAGTATATCGCCGTAAGCCAGGGAACCATTATATCAGACATAGTTTGTAATTCAACCGGTGACACATCATCAGGGCCTGGCGACTTAAAGGAGTCGAAACTTCTTATCGCCCAAAGGATTTTCGGTTCAGACATAATTTCCCTAATTGCGTTTTCTTTTTTGGTCTTAAAATCTCATTTAGATTCCATTGCAGGATATTATCTGGATTAGACAATTTCGTTTAATGCTTTCTATTCAAAGAACACCTAAGAACTCTCAAAAGTGAGGCAAAATGTGAGATGTTCCTAAAGAGCATTTGACCGGCTTTTCGATTCTCTAAGAATCTTCATCAGCGGAATTTGTCAAATGGATCATGGTGCTTTACATACCAACCTAACTAAAGAAGGCTGTAAAGCACACATCTTAATTTGAATAGGGCTCTTAAAGACGACTTGATTCACAAGCGCGATAGAAAAAAATAATATGCGACGTGCCTTTCATTTGGTTTGTCTGTTTGCGCTTTCTTGTTTTGGTCTTAAAATCTTATTTAGATTCATTTGCAGGATATTTTCCGCCTATGGACAATTTCGTTGAATGCTTTCTATTCTAGGAATAGCACAGCAAAGAACTTTCAAAAGTAAGGCAAAATGTGTGATGTTGCTAAACAGTATTTGACCGGCTACATATGAAATTTGCTAAAACATCAAAACACAAGGTATGATGCCTTCATACTTTTCTCAGTGTCTTCCGGATGTTACCAATTTGTCTGTTTTGATTCATCACATTCGACTATTGAACGTCAATCAATGTATTGGGCATCGTGTGCAGCTTAGCGACATGACAGGTGTATCGTATCACACCTGTCGTATCGGCGCGAGTCGGTTAGATTTGGATAAAGTTCCCAAAACGACCTACAGTGACTCACATAAGTTTTCGCATTTCGGTTGTCTTCAAATATATTAGATTTTTTGCAAACCTATGTTGTTGTTGTTGTTGTAGCAGTGAGTTATACACTGAGACGACAGCCCTTGCCGATGAAGAAGTCCATCGGGTCAATCCGGTACGTACAACCGGCTGCCATGGGATTGTGCACACCTATGTAGTTTGACCATGTTGGCATCCATTGTTCCATAAGCAAATATTATATTTCCAACTCCTTATGCTGACATACAATCCCAAAACATTATGGAACCATCACCATGCTTAACTGTTGCACTTACATTATTTATTTGTAGTGATTTCCCAGGCATTCCCAATTTTTTTTTTTTTTTTTTGCTTAGGCGAATTTTCAGGGAATCACTGAATTGATAAAACACTGGGGAATTGAACCGTAACCACATGGTGGTGTCTTTAATGGCATGTGATCGAACGTTTGCGTATCTGGTAATAATGTGGCCTGAGCATTGGTCTCCGTTGCCGAATTCAAATTGATGGCATTTTCTTTGACTGACAAATCCACACTCTCATTTTCAAAAATTGTTGATGCTTGTTCAGCATTTGAACTATACTGAAAGCTGTTCTTTTTGAATCTTGGATCCAATATAAAGGGTTATTTTTTAGCTATTATCTTTTTGGCAACACTGGTTTAAACAGCTCACGCACGTTTCGTGTTTTGCTTTACTGTCAAACATCTCCAGTTTGATCTATAATTTAACTATGAATTGTCTTACAAACGAACAACGCTTGCAAATTATTGAATTGTATATCAAAATGCGTGCTCTGTTAAGAGAGTTCATAGCGCGCTTCTACTGACTAAGCGGCGAAGTTCATTTTTGGCTCAATTGGCACGTAAATAAGCTGAATTGACGATTTTGGAGTGAAGATCAGCCAGCAGCATTGCAATGCATCCCGAAAAAGTCACAGTTTGGTGCGGTTTATGAGCTGGTGGCATCATTGGACCGAACTTCTTCAAAGATGAATCGTAATGTAACTGTGAATGGTGAGCGCTATTCAATATTTTTTTTTTTGCCCAAAAGGCAAGAGCTTGACTTGCATGACATGTGGTCTCAACAAGAGACGAGTTCGGTACACATTTAAAAGAGATACCGGCCGAAATGTTGGAAAGAGTGCACCAAAATTGGACTATGCAGATGAACCATTTGACTCACAGTCACAGTCAACATTTGCATGAAATAATCTTCAAACATTTAATTATGGACCATACTATCGATTCGAATAAAGATTTCATGCATTTTTCTAAATGTTATGTGTGTTTTTCTTTAAAAAAAAAACTTTCCTATAGCTCCTAAAAAATCACCCTTTAGTACCCATCCTAGTTACTGACCATACCTAATAAATTTATAGACGTTTTTTGATTGATTCTAATAAAGTATTTTGCATATTTTTTCCTTGCAAAGTTTGAAGTTGTAGTAAGATTTTCCACACTGCGGTAGAGCCCATAAGCCATGGGTATTATCAGCGAAAGAGTACATATTTCCCACCACAAATCTTTTCAGTTGCTTGTTGGAAAAATTATAATATTTTTCGATATATTTTAAGATATTGATTTCTTCAGCCGTAAAAGATAGCGGTGCTTTAGTAGCTGATAATAGAACTGCAACGATGGCATCATTTGTTGCTAATATTCGTTGGGTCATTAGATAGCTGTTCCAACTTGTTGGCATTTCTTGAAGCAATGTATGAGAGAATTTTTCTTCAGCCCTCTATGGTGCTTTGCCTGAAAAATCTGACTATAGTCTTACACTTTGTAGCCAAGGCTTTTTTTTTCATTTTTAACTATAAGATTCAACGTATGAGCAAAGCATGAAAGATCTCTAATTTTTAATATTTCGCACTCCTTCAGCATTGGGCTGGCATTATCCGTAGTGAGTGGTTAGTAGATGAAAAGGCATGTGGCGGTCAAAATGCTATGGTTGGCGATGTCCACAAATCACATATAACAAATATATCAGAAATATCTTCTAGCATTATTGATAATTAGCTGAAGTTTCCTTGAACGTATTAAGCATCAGAACATCTCTTAGGTGTGTTTTGTTGGGAGGCTTTTGTCGGGGATCCAATACCTGACAATAGTTTACAAAACCTTCGTTTTCAACTATATGAGCAAAGCATGAAATATATCTAATTTTTAATATTTCGCACTCCTTCAGCATTAGGCTGGCATTATCCGTAGTGAGTGGTTAGTAGATGAAAAGGCATGTGGCGATCAAAATGCTATGGTTGGCGATGTCCACAATTCACATATAACAAATATATCAGAAATATGTTCTAGCATTATTGATAATAAGCTGAAGTTTCCTTGAACATATTAAGCATCAGAACATCTCTTAGTTGTGTTTTTCTGGGAGGCTTTTGTCGGGGATCCAATACCTGACAATAGTTTACAAAACCTTCGTTTTCAACTATATGAGCAAAGCATGAAATATCTCTAATTTTTAATATTTCGCACTCCTTCAGCATTAGGCTGGCATTATCCGTAGTGAGTGGTTAGTAGATGAAAAGGCATGTGGCGATCAAAATGCTATGGTTGGCGATGTCCACAATTCACATATAACAAATATATCAGAAATATGTTCTAGCATTATTGATAATAAGCTGAAGTTTCCTTGAACATATTAAGCATCAGAACATCTCTTAGTTGTGTTTTTCTGGGAGGCTTTTGTCGGGGATCCAATACCTGACAATAGTTTACAAAACCTTCGTTTTCAACTATATGAGCAAAGCATGAAATATCTCTAATTTTTAATATTTCGCACTCCTTCAGCATTAGGCTGGCATTATCCGTAGTGAGTGGTTAGTAGATGAAAAGGCATGTGGCGATCAAAATGCTATGGTTGGCGATGTCCACAATTCACATATAACAAATATATCAGAAATACCTTCTAGCATTAATGATAATAAGCTGAAGTTTCCTTGAACATATTAAGCATCAGAACATCTCTTAGGTGTGTTTTGCTGGGAGGCTTTTGTCGGGGATCCAATACCTGACAGTAGTTTACCTTCGTTTTCAACTTCTTTTAAAGTAAGAAGCTACAGAATGCCTCGACGATCTACAGCCGCTGCTTGTCGATGCGATGTTGTCAGTATCCACCGAATTAGCTGGAGTGATGGAATCCGGGGCATATATTTCCAAGCCAGAGTGGTATCTTTTCAAATTATCGTCCAAGTTTGAAGTATTTCCACTGGTTTTGTACTCCTGCAATTTTTTTGTCATCTGACCTTTTAAAGTATTTCCATACTTGTGAGATTTTACTTTTCTTTTTTTGTGTTCGCCTCTCGGTTGCCAAATCTTTCTCCGAGTCCGTGTTGCTGCAATCGTATGCCTACCTTTCAGCGCTCGACACACTCAGTGTGATGGAGCTCCTACATTTACCTTAAATTCAACGCATAGTCAAAATACTTCATAACTACTTTAAAAGTAAACGTTATACCTTTTTGAAGAAAGCGATCCATTTCTCAATATAACTCTTTTTTCTTTGTATAACTCTTTTAATCATTTTTTTCACAAATATTTTTTTAGCAGGAGCCGAAAAATTAACGTGCAAGTTTGACTTGGTGATGTGATGATGATCGATGGGCACTATCGATAGTGTCTTGGCCGCTATCGATAGTAGCGATAGTGCCCAACCATCGATAGTGCTGTCGATAGTTCCCCATCTCTTATTTGGAGTAGTTAGAGCTGAGACGTTATTGAGATCGTGGGCAAAATTTCAAGGCCCTGGATGGTCCGGGCGCCTCTTGGCAGACCCCTAAATTTGGTCACCTCAGCATTTCGAAAAATTGTTTGGATGGTAGCCTTTAATCCGATTTTCAAAATTACGTTTTCGAAATTGTTGCACCCCACAAATATTGTAAGGTGCAAACATTTTTTCATGGGTTCAGGGCACATATGGAGTAAAAAAACATGAGCCCAATTGGGGGGATCTGGGCTTTGGAATTTTAGAACTCGGGGGGTTTTTCTAATTTTTTAATAAAAAAATTCCCTGTTGTGTAGTACATTTAGCACCCGTTTATGTTGACATATCTTGATAAAATTGTACTTAAAAAGCATCTCCACATGCAACAAAACAAAAATGAAGGTATTTGAACAAGTTTTTTCAATAAAGGTTTATCAATGAAAATACTTTTCTTGGCCAAAAAATGCTAAAAATAATTTTTTTTTCACATTTTTTGACTTGCAAACTGTATAACTTTTAACTGAATAAGCAGATGTTGAACATTTTTGGGGCAAAGTCGTTTTAAATTTTGTCACGATCCAAATAACACATAAAATGAAAATCGAAAACATTCTTCGCGAGTTGCAAAATACGAAGCCAGTCTCGGCCAAATTTCAACAAATACAAATTTAAAAGCGTGTATCCCTGAAACCAGTGGAGATATTGTTACCTCATGCGGACTTTTTTTGTAGGGGTTTTTGAACACTATCAGAGGCCACCGCAGAGCTAAGCATGTCCGCCTATGACGCGGAACGCCTGGATTCGAATTCTGGCGAGACCATCAGAAAAAATTTTCAGCGGTGGTTTTCCCCTCCTAAAGCTGGCAACATTTGTGAGCTACTATGCCATGTAAAACTTCTATCCAAAAAGGTGTCACATTGCCACACGCTGTTCGGACTCGGCTATAAAAAGGAGGCCACTTATCATTGAGTTTAAATTTGAATCGGACTGCACTCATTGATATGTGAGAAGTTTACCCCTGGAATGTTCATGGGCAAAATTTGCATTTGCATTCAACCATTTTTTTTTTTTGAAAATCGTACTAAAAATGAAGATTTGGCAGCCTGAACAAGCTTTGGAAATGCCGATGTGACCAACTTTAGGGCCCTGCCAAGAGGCGTCCGGACCACCTAGGGCCTTAAAATTTTGCACACGATCTCGATAACACCTCCAAATTTTTATCCGTTTTCACACGGCCTATTTTTATACCCTCCACCATAGGATAGGACCATACTAATTTCGTCATTCTGTTTGTAACACCTCGAAATATGCGTCTGAGACCCCATAAAGTATAAATATTCTTGATCGTCATGGCATTTTAAGTCGATCTAGCCATGTCCGTCTGTCGAAAGCACGCAAACTTTCGAAGGAGTAAAGCTAGCCGCTTAAAATTTTGCACAAATACTTTGGATTGTAAATGAGCCAAATCGGTACATATTTTGATATAGCTGCCATATAAACCGATCTTGGGTCTTGACCTCTTGAGCCTCTAGAGGGCGCAATTCTCGTCCGATTTAACTGAAATTTTGGTGTTTTGTTATGACTTCCAAAAACTATGCTATGTATGGCGCAAATCGGTACATAACCTGATATAGCCGCCATATAAACCGATCTGGAATCTTGACTTCTTGAGCCTCTAGAGGGCGCAATTCTCATCCGATTTGGCAAAAATTTTGTACAACGGCTTCTCTCATGACCTTCAACATACGTGTCTAATATGGTCTGAATCGATCAATAGCTTGATACAATAGCTCTTATATAAACCGACCTCCCGATTTTGTTTCTTGAGCCCCTACAAGGCGCAATTCTTATCTGAACGAACTGAAATATTACACAATGACTTCTACAATGTTCAGCATTCATTTATGGTCCGAATTGGACTATAACTTGTTTTTAACTAGTTTTTTTCGATTTTTTCACACTGTGCATCGCTACATTAAATTAAGAATAGCACGGCCAGCACCAAATCCCACGAGCTTTCGAAGTAAGATGAAGATCAAGATACTTTGTATTGCCCAAGCGTAGAAAACATTGACGACAATGTCAACAGGATAACAGAAGCGAAATGTGGGGGGGGGAGGGTGGTGTTTTATTTCAAAGGTGGTTGTTCTTTTCGAAAAAAAAAATCAGGCCAAGAAAATCCCCGGAAGGCCGGGGTGGCATGCTGACGGTATTTTCGATGAAATTACCACTTATATAAATGTCTACATATCGACAAAATTTGATGTTATAAATTATATTAGCTTCTATCTTTTATATTCATACTGAATATATAACATACGTATATGGTATATAATAGATGACGACATATTCGGAGTGGAACTACGGTGATGGGTCTAAGTAACATTGACAGCCCTTAGACGCTTATGGCTATGTTAAAATCCTCTAGTATTGTTTAACTGCTCTCACAAAACACAAGTTGCAATAATAACATACACCATAGCGCCCCCATGAAATTCACTCAAAAAGAAAGTTTGCGCAAAGAATTTAAATAAAAAGGAAGGAGAGTAAAATGGAGAAAAGTTCTCCAAACAAACATAAAATCTAACCAACAATCAGACGCCATATCACTCAAAAGCAAAAGAAATACGAAATGAACTCACACTCAGAGAGGCAAAAGAGTGAAAAGTTAAATCGATCCCTCAATATAAGTTGTTGGACTATTCGCTGATAGCGGTAGCATTGATGATGGCCACAGAGAAATGCATGAATATTAACTCAGTTCACACTAAATTGTCCCCATCTGAGCTAAGCTAAGCTCTGTGAAGTGAAGTGAGTTCATTGTCAGGTTCATTTCTGTAACTTTTAGATTTGCTTTTGCCATTTGGGGGCAATGATGCACACAACTGGAAAGGTAACAAGTTAAGACCAATGGCATTTCATATTCAGTTCTTTTGCAGCAACACACCAGTATGGTAGTACTAAAAACTTAAGTGTCCATACCTCGGAGTTGATTAACAGTGCTATAAAAAATAAAAAAAAAACGGCAATCCGATAAAAAAGAAAAAAAAAACAAAAACCCATAGAAAGCTATGCAGTGAAATTACCTTTGAAAAGACAAAAGAAAAAGAAAGAAAAGGAACCGAAAGAAACAAGTGTAGAACGGTTAATTACATGATTTGTGGCCAGATAATAGTGGATTTCATAGAAAACAACCATTGGTCGAGTGTTTACGCTAAAAACGAAAAGAAGTCAAACAATAAGAACAAAAGAACATTATAATGGATAACCGTCTACTGTTGGTAGGTGAAAATGTGTTAACTCTTTTTCTATAAGTTTTGCCTTTAGAAATTTTGTCTATAAAATGTGGACAGTTGTGCAGAAAAAAAATATTGGTGGAAATAAATATTACATGGCGAATATTTGATTTTTGTATAAAATATTTGAACCTGGTTAAGAGAAACAATAGCATTTGAAGAAACTCATGCCTTAGGTCTTTTTTTAGATGAATCACATCGAAACTAAGTAATTCAGAATATCGACATTTAATAAACGATTGGTAGAAAAAATGTATTTTCCCTGTGCATCATTATTTTATTGTGCATCATATTTTATTGTATTTACTTGACACATAAGGCTTTATTGGTCATAGGATGACGCCTATTCAGCTTAGGAAAAATTGGTTCAGATCTGTCTGTCACATATACCTACATTTGATCTAATAGCAATGTATGAAAAAAGTACGTGTCTTAAGTCTTTTGTTTTAAGAAAACTTTTAAGACTTTTAAGACTGGTAAATCAATCTTAGCAAAATTTTAAATACAAACGACTTTTCGGATCATCAACAACGATTGTGTTTATTCCAATAAGTTCGTATCATTAGTCTTTTATTTGGGGTAAAGCGTCTAAGATGAAAATTAAATTAAACGACTATAAAATCTGTGGCTTTCGTCAAGCTCTTCTATTTTTAATATTTGAAAAATCTTACAACCTGAAACATGGAATACCACATGCAAAATGTTCAGCCATCAGTCAAAAAAAGACGCCCTACATATGCTCAAAATTCAAAACGGATCATCAAACAGATCATTTTATTAAGTCCGAACTTGTTGCAGTTATTGGAACCCCTCAAATATTGGTCCATTTAGATTCAGACCAAACCCTGTAAAGACGTTGGATGTCATAAACGAGTATCATATCAAGAAGTCAAATCTGAGTATCGGATTATACATGGCACAGATGTTGGAAGTCATAACAGAATGCCACATGCAAAATTTTATCCAAATTGGTTAAAAATTACGCCCCCTAGATGCTCAAGATGTCTGATGCTCAAAAGCAAAATCGTGAAATTGGTTTATATTTTGATCAATGTTAAGCTATGAATCAATTTAGAACTAACTCTGCACTGACGTTGAAAGTCATAACAATAGCCCGGTTTTTTATGCAAGATCGAAATTTTCCTATCTAATATTTGGCATTTTGCAATAAAATTTAATTTTGGAAATATAAAAATACTCGAAAAGTTTGAATAATAAATGGCAAATATCTATTTTGCATAAAAATCCGAACTCCAATCATTACAGAATGCCACATACAAATTTCAGCGCAATTTGTCAAAAATTCCACACTTTAAACGCCCATGAAGTCAAATCAGGTAGTCGGTTTATATGGGAACTATATGAGTTTAAGGGTCTAGTAATACCAAACTCGGACAGTTCTTGGAACTTACAACAGAACGTAACTTGTAAAATTTAAGCCAAATCGGTTAAAAATTGCTCTGCCCATATGTCCTAGATATCAAATCTAGAGATAGTGTTGTAAGGCAGCTATATCAGGTTATGGAACGATCAAAAACGAACTCGGTTCATATGTTGGAAGACATAACTTAATACCTCATGGAAGATTTCAGGCAAATTGGTTACAAATTACGTACTTCTTTGTCCCAGATGTCAACTCGGGAGATGGATCTATAAGGCAAATATATCGAAACCTATACCAATATGGCCCATTTACCCATAAAATATCAATCGAGCATTTATTTTTTAGTTTGTTTTCTTTTTTTTTTTTTCAAAAATACATTGTAAATTGTATCAAATAACAAACTTAAACCATCATTAACAACCCAAAGACTTTCTTCTTCCAACATCTTGTAAGACAACATTTTCCCAAATGGTGTTAAATTCAAAAAAAAAAAAAAATAACGAAGAACTCAAACTAAAGTCCCACTTTTGGCCTGTCTTAACGGGAATGTTGTTTTCCAGCCGGGTATCTCATATGGAACAACATAAATGCTTATGACACCAAGAGCAATGCATGGCAAAAGTGGATCTAGAATATGTTCTAGAACTTTTGCATGCAAACTTGGATAGCCAAGCCAGTCCACTTAGCTAGGCGAAAATAACAACCTGCTCTGCTTGTTATTAAATGAAGACTTCTAAGCAGGAAAACTAAGGCATAGCTGTAAAAGTTAATAACAAAAACATACCAACATGTTTGTATGGTCATAATGAAAGCAACAATAACATACTCGTACAACATGAAACTATGAAACTAAGCTGCCAAGAAAACAACCCCACAAAAAGACGAAAAAACTAAGAATGAATGCAATAGAGCTGCATTAGAGACAGTCTGCCATGTGACGAACAATGCAAAGTCGCACAAAATTGGACACATAAATACCGAGTTAAGATATATATATATATATATATATATATATATATATATATATTTTTTTTTTTTTATGAAGATAAACAAAAAACTTAAGACACAAATTTAGTGAAGGTTTGTGGAAAATTAAATCAAATGTTGTTTACTTTAGTTCTAAAAATAAATAAGTAAAAACAGGCAAAGTCCGAATCTTGGGAACCCACCACCATGGATTCTACTACAAATTTTGCACAAAAAACATAGTTAAAGGACACATGTCCAATTTACGAACAAAATATGTGTCAAATTGGCCAAAAATCTAAGCTTATAGGCCGTAGACGACTAATTGAGAGACCGGTGTATATGGGAGCTATATCAGGTTATGAACCGGTTGAGCCCACACTAACCACGGATTGTAAAAATCGAAAAAAAACAAAAAGTGCAAAATGTTGACCCAATCGGATGGCAATAACGGTTTTCAGCGGCTCAAGATGTCAAATCGGGCGATCGGGTAATATGGGTACTACATCAGTTTTGAATCAGTTTCAACCAATTTGAACCATAGTTGGTACGATAGTTGGAAAACATAGCAGAACACAATGGGGAAAACTTCGGCCTGACTGGATAATAATTTCACATTCTAGAGACTCGAGAAGTCAAGTCGAAGTACCACTTTAAATGGGAGCTATATCCAAACCTGAACCAATTTGGCCCGTTTGCAATTCCAAACGACTAAAAACAATAAGAAGTATCTGTTCAAAATTACGAGCGGCTGGCTTAACGCGTTCGACCGGTATTATGATTTCCACAGACTTAAAGAGGGGCATACTTAGATCGACTTAGAAAGTCAAGACAATATATGTACTTTATGGGTTCGCAGATCAATATTTACAAACAGAAAGGCTGAATTGGTATGGCCCCCATCCTATTGTGGTGGGTATAAAAAGCAATATTTCACTTAAAATCTGAATAGGAAATAATAGATTCGATATCTCAAAAACGCATATCCAAAGTCGGGCGATACTGACTATATAATATCTTACACCTATGTTGCAAGTATAAATTGGGCTATACCATTAAATGGACGCTCTATTTAATCTGAACAGATCATTATGAAATTCAGTGGTTATGTAAATAGTTGTAATATTAGACGCGTTTTATATGTTTTTCACAAATAAGTGTGGCCACTTGCAGAAATATCTCTATTGAGAATGGTAAATGCAAATTTTGTCCATGAACATTCCACTAAGGAACGGGCGCAAACTTCTCACATATCAATGAGTGCAGTCCAATTCAAGTTAAAGCTCAATGATAAGGGGCCTCCTTTTTGTAGCCGAGTCCGAACGGCGTGCCGTAGTGCGACACCTCTTTGGAAAGAAGTTTAACATGGCATAGTACCTCACAAATGTTGCCGGCATTAGGAGGGGAAAACCGCCGCTGAAAATTTTTTCTGATGGTCTCGCCAGGATTCGAACCCAGTCGTTCAGCGTTATAGGCGGACATGCTAACCTCTGCGCTACAGTGGCCTCCTATTGAGAATGGTAAAATAAAATTAAAACCAATTTTTAATAAAAAAAATTGCATGCACAAATCTTTTTAAATTGTATTTGACTGCTATGCCGACACATTTTTTTGCAAATTTAAGTTGTAAATTTTACAAATACTTGCATTTTTTTCCTCGTACTGTTTTCTTCTTATACGACCCTTTTTTTTGTGTGAAAGTAGTTTTTATTGACTCAAATGATGAAAATGTGTGGAAGTAATCAAAACTGCAGAATCAATTCACATTTGCACGATATGACCATCTTTTACCATGATCATTGCTCTGAGTCGGTCAAAAAACGAGGCTTTATTCAGCTCATCCATGTTTTAAGTTCGGACGGGTCGAATCTTATATACCTTCGTCTATGGATCGAACTTGTCAACTACTTTGTCAAGTATAGTATTTTTTGGGCAAACAAAGAATAACGGATAGCATTGCTATTCTCTTGGAGTTTCGAGGTCTGTTCGAAAAATAACCGTTATTTTAAATATATCAAGTTATGGAACGGTTTGGATGTTGGAGACCATAGTAGAAGTTGTTAAGAAAAATTGCAACCAAATCGGACAAGAACTGCGTCCTCTAGGGGCTCAAGAGTTAAAATCGTGAGACTTAATACAGTCTAACGAACAGCGACGCGACGATGGAACCATCACCGACTTTGTCAAGATTGGAAAGATTAGAATAGGTAAAGATCCCAATAGATGCAAAAATCCTAGTACTAAAACATCAGGCAGTGCAGTACCAGGAAGCTCAATGCAGCCTAACGAACAGCGAGACGTCGGTGAGACTATCGCCCACTCTCAAGAAGCCCATTTATTGGAGGACTAATGATTGAGGTCATCCAGATAAACCTCCACCGGAAACAATTATTTATAAAACGTACATTTGCGCCAGATACTTTAAAATGCGTATTTAATTTTATGTGTATTTGATGCTGTGATGGTTTACAATAAACTAACACAAATGCGTCAAGTGAACTGAAAACAATAGAATAATAAAAAATAATAAATAAAATAAAAATTATAATAAAACAAACAAAAAATAGAATAAAAACAAGTAAAAGCGTGCTAAGTTCGGCAGGGCCGAATCTTACATACCCTGCACCATGGATCACATTTGTTCAGTTCTTTTCCCGGTATCTCTTTTTAGGCATATAAAGGATAAGATAAGAAAAGAATTGCTATGCTACTGGAGATATATCAAGTTGTGGTCCGATGTGAACCCTCTAGATGCTCAAAAAGTCAAGAACCCAGATCTGTTTATATGACAGCTATATCAGGTTATAGACCGATTTCAACCATACTTAGCACAGTTGTTGGAAATTCATAACAAAACAGCTCAGGCAATTTCAGCCAGATCGGAAAAAAACTGCGCCCTCTAGTGGCTCAAGAAATTAAGATCCAAGATCGGTTTATATGGCAGCTATATCAAAACGTGAACCAATATAGTCCTTGTACAATTCCAACCGACCTACACTAATCGTATATATAAAATTCAGTTTGTGTTTGTTTGTTCCGTAAAGACTCAAAAACGGCTGAACCGTTGTTGGTCTGAAAGGAAACATAGGCTATATAATTTTTTGATATCGGGAGGGGGCGGACCCAAAAACACCACCCAAAATCAAAAGTGAGCCGATAAGAACAATATGGGTATCAAATGAAAAGTATGCGGGAGTAGATAACGATACAAATTCATGTCTATGTATAGGGGATTACCCCACCCCCACAAAAATGCCCAAAATGGGAACATTAGCCAATCACGGATATATGGGACTCGGTTTGTTTGTTCCGTATAGACTGAAAAACGTCAGAACCGATTTTCTTGAAATTTTCGCATATTGTGTAGGTTGGTCTGGAAAGAAACATAGGCTATATAATTTTTTGGTATCGGAAGGGAGACGGGCCCTCCCCCTTATGCCAAAAACACAACCCAATAACAAAACTGGACCAGTCGGGACAATATAGGTATCAAATGAAAGGTATTGGAGATTATAATACGAATATGGTGTTAAAATTTGAGTCTGAGTACCCATCGGGCCGCCCCAACCCCAAAACTCCCCCAAACAGACATATTGGATGTTAATTTCAATATGGGGCTCAAATGAAAGGTATTCGAGAGTAGATTTCGAATCTGTCACGGTCACGCCACCCCTCAAAAACGCCATTAGACCCATTATGACTATAAAATACTTGGCCAAACCAATTTTCTTTAAATTTTTATAGATTTTCTACGTTTGTCTGGAAGGAAACATAGGCTAAATAATTTTTAGATATCGGGTGGAGGCGGACCCCCCCCCCCCCCCCCCCCTTACCCCAATAACGCCACTCATATCCGAAAGTGGTCCGATGGGCACTATAAGGGTATCAAATGAAAAGTTTTGGAGACCAGAACACGAATGTGATATTAAAATTTGGTTCCAAGTACCCAGCAACAACTCCTTGGGGAAAATTTTTTAAATGACCATTCATGGCATTGTACCTCACAAATGTCGCCAATATTAAGAGGGGATAAACACCGCTTTATCCGGTGTTCTCGCCAGGATTCGAACGCGTTCAGCGTCATAGGCTACAATGGCACGAATTCGATATCCGCATTCAGGGCGAAGGGTCTGCCCTAAAAAGATATAAGAGAGTTAAAGAAGGCGCAGCGGAGCGGGCCCGGTTCGGCTAGAAGGATATATATGTGCATAATTGAAGCGGCTGGCTTTACTCCTTCGAAAGTTAGCGTGCTTTTGACAGACAGACGGACGGACATGGCTAGATCGACTTAAAATGCTATGCCAATCTAGAATATATATACTTTATGCGTTCTTAGACGAATATTTCGAGGAGAATGACGAAATTAGTATACCCCCATCCTATGGTGGAAGGTATAATAGGTTAGGTTAGGTTTTACGCTATGAACATCTGAAAAGGGTATTTTATCAATATTTTCACGAAAAATTTGCACTTTCACAAGGCCAGTACTGCCTCATGGAGCGTTCCAATGCTTTTGCGATCTACTATAGAGTTCTTAACTATAGTCTTGGCTACAATTTTTGTCTTAGTATAGGCCAAAATATTCAAAAATGACAAGGTTAGGTTAGGCTAGTTTGAAAAGAGGGTGCAGATATTAATCCGCACCATGCCACTATGGACATACTCCTAAGCCAGTAATCGGCTTGTTCTGCGCTCTTTAAACTAAAGGGTGATTTTTTTGAGGTTAGGATTTTCATGCATTAGTATTTGACAGATCACGTGGGATTTCAGACATGGTGTCAAAGAGAAAGATGCTCAGTATGCTTTGACATTTCATCATGAATAGACTTACTAACGAGCAACGCTTGCAAATCATTGAATTTTATTACCAAAATCAGTGTTCGGTTCGAAATGTGTTCATTCACCGTTCAGCGATGAGGCTCATTTCTGGTTGAATGGCTACGTAAATAAGCAAAATTGAAAATGAAAATTTTAAATAAGGAATTCCGTTCTACTTACAAAATCCTTAATTGTTTTCAATACCACTTCCCTAAGTTGGTTCATGTCTGGTATTGTATCTCCAGCCGAACAATGAAAAAGAAAATGCTCCAACGTCTCATCATCTTTCCCGCATGTCCTACACATGACAAAAGTCTGAGAAAAAACTGGAAGCTCGATTTTCACCGTAGACCTATGCTCTAGTGTATTTTTTTGCTCAGTAGAAGGTTGGTGAAGACTGCTGCACGAGGTTTTACATAAAAAAAGAATACTTCGATGCCAAAAGGTGCACATTGGCGGTATGCATTGACATCGAGGGGGCGTTTAATAGTGGGCGGACCGACACACTGATCCAATCCTATCCAGGTAAAGGTCCTTAGAGACTGAATAAACTATATACTAAGGAACAGGATCCCACGACATAAAAATAAGGGAGAAAGTGCCACCGGAGGGCATTTTTACCGCCACTCCTATGGGTGACCACCAAGAAAACCTACGGATACGGACTGAGGAAGGATTTGAACCCGTCGACGAAAAAATCATATTTCTAAGGGGAAACGATCCGAATCATCTATGTATTGTAGAAGAGCCGAAAGGGTGTTGGAGATGGCATATGTCAGGGCTAGACCAAGGTGTCTCAATGTTAAGCCAGCGAAGACTTAAACCTGTCTGTTCACGAGGAAGGCGAAGCTGGTACACGTTTCTTTAATAGAACCATTTCGATATCTGCCAAGGTCAAATTCTTAGGAGTGGCCTTGTGGATAGGAAACTGCATTGGAAGTGTCACATTAAGAAGCGTACCGAAAAGGTTCACAAATGTTGGTCACTATGTAGATGGGCCTGAACCTATAGTGCGCTGGATTTACAGGAGCGTGATTAGACCAATACTTACAGTAGTTTGGTGAACTGCAATGGAGAAGAAGTGCAACATAAGGATAATACAACAGGTTCAGAGATCATGTTGGCATCTTGGCATAGACCTACAGATTAAGTGTGGGGCAGCCACTGCAGTTAAGAGACTAAAGGCGATGGGAGAATGGATACCATAGCGATATAAAAGAGGCGATGATAGGAAACCTGGAAGGAATGGAAGAGGTTTCCGATGGGATACCTGAGACGACACTTGTGGTCGAGTGCGAGGTACTGCTGTTAGCGACACAGTCCCGGATTAAAGGAACTATGGTGTAGCCATAAGAAAGATCATGCTACACAGATGGATCAAAGCTACAGGACAGTGTGGGACTTGGGAGTAAATTGAGAACCCACATGCTGAAATATATTTTTGACTGCCAGACCATCATACGGTCCTGCAAGATCGGTTTATGTTGGAGCTTAATCAGGCATTTAACCGATTCAAACCCTACGTAGTACATCTGTTAAATATTACAAAAGAAGTCACAGTTCAAAATGTCAGTCAAATCGGATAAAAAATGCGCTCCTAGAGGCTCAAGAAGTATAATCGAATATAGCTCCCATATAAACCGACCTCCTAATTTGATATCTTGATCCTCTGGAGCTGAAATTTTGCACGTGGTGTTTAATTATGACTTTCACCATCCATGGTTAGTATCGTCCAAATCGGCCCATAACCTGATATAGCTCCCATATAAACCGATCTACCGATTTGTCTTCTATGACCCCTAGTTTGTAAGTTGTAAGTTTTGCCTAATTTGCAGAAATTCGGCACGTCAAGTACATATGCGCACATATGAGTAGCAGACTTCATGATGCCTTTTACTTGTTGTAGTATAGACTTTCAGTAAAACTCCTGAAAAGTAGAATGCGTTTTCTAATTTTATTAACGGAAATATTTAAAATTAATTTAATGAATGACAATTCACCAGAAAGAATGTTGATTTCTTGACCTACATTTAATGATAATGCTGTTGGTGCGATTCAAGAGCTTTAAAAATAGAAAACGGTAACAATGAGAGACAAATAGTAAGAGTAGCAGCAAAGACGACTACAACTACAAGCACACGCTAAAAGAACATGTGCTGATGTATTAGAGATATGCAAAGCTCCAACGACATTTGTACTAATAATATGAGCAACAACATCAACAGCAATACTAACCATCAAAAGGCGGCAAAAACGTTGTGCTTTGACATTTTTTCAAAGAAAAAAATTGTTAAAGATCTTAAGACGGACATAAGAAAAGGTAAACACACAAAATTGACCACAGCACGTACATTCAAAGCATTTAAAAGAGTGAAGACCTGGAGGAATCCATGGCATGAAAGATACATATATTTTTTTTTTATTTCCAAAAGAATTTTTTCTTCAAACATTCCAAAAAAAATATTCCACCCAAAAACAAAGCCACAACACAATTTCGTATTCATCCGAAGAAAAACAAATTGAAACGAAAGAGAAATTTTTTAAAATATTTGTTTATGGGGTATTAAGCTTCAGTTTCACTTCTTTGCGATCTTCCATACTCCCACCATGGGGACAGATTCAACGATCAGTGTACAGTGCCAGTAACAGAACAGTGGTTTCAAACTAAACTATGAGGTCATTGTCCAAGGTGTAGCATATGATTTTGAGATTATGGTACTTTCGAATTTGATATTTATGAATTCTTGTATTTATTTTTGTATGTTGATTTGAGCTATTTTTAACGTGATCTGTAACAAGCAAATATGGGTAGACAGTCTGATATATAGATGAATAGGATGAATCGAGCCGGGGAGTGTATCTGAGTCAGTCGATATACGTTGGATTCAACTTGTATCCTTCCTTACTACGTAAATTTAGTGTAGGTTATAAAGATTGTCCAAAAAAGGGCATATGTCCCAAAGATGTTGAGAAATATGCAAATGCTAATTTTGCCCATGAACATTCCACTAAGGAACAGGGGCAAACTTCTTACATATCAATGAGTGCAGTCCGATTTAAGTTTTAAGCTCTATGATAAGGGCCCACCTTTTTATAGCCGAGTCCGAACAGCGTACCGCAGTGCGACACCTCTTTGGAGAGAAGTTTTACATGGCATAGTACCTCACAAATGTTGCCAGCATCAGGAGGGCACAACCACCGCTGAAAATTTTTTCTGATGGTCTCGCCAGGATTCGAACCCGGGCGTTCAGCGTCATAGACGGACATGCTAACCTCTGCGCCACGGTGGCCTCCAGATGTTGAGATATATAATATATTAAAACATACTTCTATAATTGAATTAACAGTACACATTCTATGATGCAACAAACTCGATAAACAGACACATAAAGAGATGAGAGCGATCAAGGAATGCTTGAACTGGTATAGTGGTAATACGAGATCTGCAATTTTTAACGGGCTCACAGATAGTGAAATGACGATTAAATGAAATGCAAGGTATTCGGGAGTAGATTACAAATTAGGTCTGGAAGAAAAAATAGGCTATATAATTTTTGATATCTGAAGGAAAACACCATCCAAAATCAAAAGTGGACCGATCGGAACAATATGGATATCAAGTGAAAGATATTTGAGAGTTCAATACAAAGATGGTTCTAAAAACAAACCCCAACCCGAAAAGAGAAATACATATTAACTGACCGGATCCAAAGGATGGTTTCTTTGTGCATCACAGCCGCACTGAGAACCACACCATCTGATGCATTGAATTTAATCCTACATCTAACCACAATGTCCAGAGACATAGGACATTGTGGTTACCCAAATTGCAGCGACCACTGCCGTGAGGTTAAGGGAGCTTACTCATTGGTCATGTAGCGGCTACGGACACTGTGCTACCCTTGATACAATATCCGATGTTCCAGGCAGTGTGGATTATACCCTATCTGAGCAGCTTTTTGATAAAAACTATTGTACCACTATTCCTGATAGAACCGATTGGAACTACGATAACTCTGGTTACAGAAGTTACATAGACTTCTTTACGGATGGTTCCAAATTAAACGACCAGGTGGGCTTTGGGGTAAAGATCTGGAACTGGTCATATCGATGAGGTTACCCGACCACTGCAGTGTGTATCAAGCAGAGATCCTTGAATACAGGAAGTGGTGAAATGGCTAAGATATAATGTCATTACGACGATTGGCAGAAATATCTTTTCAGACAGCCAGGCAGCCATTAAATCCCTGGAGAACGTATTTCTGAACATAAAAACCGCAGATCTCTAAATGAGATGGCTGAACTGTTCAAAATTCACCTGTTCTGGGTGCCGGGCCACAGAGATATCCCAGGGAATTCTAAAGCAGTCGAGCTTGCGAGACTACACATTACAGGGATACTGGAATCTGTGGGTATGCCTCTAGCGACATGAAAGCTCGATTTTCAGGACTAGGCCTGAAGGGCAACGAATGATAGATGGTCACAAACAGGGGACTGTAAGCATTCCAAAGTTATATGACCTCATCTAGACTTGAAGAGAGCTACTGCTTTACTGTCATTGGCTAGAACAGACGTCTCAGTCACTGTGTCCGTCATAACAGGTCACTGTCTAATCGAAAAACACGCTGGCAGACTGAAGGTTGCCAGCAAAGACTTTTGCAGAAGCTGTGAGGACATCGAAGAAGAAGAGACTATAGAACAACTTCTGTGTGTGTGTCCCGCACACTTTAGGTTCTCATTTCTTTTAGAACCTGTCTGATTTAGCGGATGTGAACATTCGCAAGTTATTGGGCTTTTTAAAGCGATCTGGATGGTTCAACGGTAGGAACTAGAAGGCATCTTCCGCGAACAACACCCCAAACACACATTTTGACCGATCATGACAATATGGAACTCGAATAAAAGGTTTTTCGCTGTAGAATACGAATCTGATAAAAAATTTTGAGTCCAAGTATTCTTTGGGCCGCCCAAACCTTAAAACCTCCCATAACAGTATGATATTTGACACAACAGAAAGGTATTCGGAAGAAGAAAATCACTATGACTGTTAACTTTGGATCCAATGATCTGGGAGGAGGTTCTGTTTCTTAAACCACAGCAAATAGGCTAACTAATCGATGATAACAATGTGGTGATCAGGCGAGATTATTTCTTTAATAGAGTACGAATATACAAGTTTGTGCTTAACGGGAAGGCGCAACAAAGGAACACAGAATCAGAGCTATTGGAGAGTAGGCTATATTACATAAGGGAAATTTTTTAAGTGTTTTGAAAGCGAAAATGTAGTAAAGCGGATTTGATTGAAATTGTAGCTAAACGATAAGAGTCTCCTTTTCATAGTCGAGTCCAAGTGACAAGCCGATAAGCACTAAGTTTTGTACTGAAGTCTTGCATGACTTAGTTATTCAAAATTATTGAAGGGATAACCACTGCTGAAAACTTTTTCTGATATTTCTAAAAATATTTGTTTACTTTTTACCGTTTTACTTTTTTATTCTGGGACAAGCTTTCACATTATGCTACCTTAGATACAATTTTCCAAAAAATTTTCAAAAATGAGGTTCTTTCGAAAGGTATTTGAGAGATAAATACAAATTTAAATACTTTAAAAATTTGGACCATGCCAAGGGGGGCCGCAAACATCTAAGGGTGTATTGAAGCACCCCGGGCCAGCTAATGGGAAGTAAATATGAATAGCATACATAGGCTTTACGAGGTTTCTTTATAGAATTGGTAGATTGGCACAACACGCGGATTACTGTTTTCGGTGTATGTCCGCAAGGACATGAACGGGATAAATTCCATACCCTCTTCTTCCACTTAATCTAATTGTATGTGGCACAGTCGTTAGAAGTCGTAACAGAACACCGAATGCAAAATTTCAGCAAATCGAACAAAAGTTGCGAGTTGTAAGGACTCAAGAAGTCAAATCGGTTTATATGGGAGCTATATCAGCTTATAGTCCGATTTCAAACATACTTATCACACTTGTTGAAAGTCATAACAAAACACCTCATAAAAAATTTTAGTCAAATCGGATAAGAATTGCTCCGCCTAGAGGCTCAAGATGTCAAAATCCCTAGATCGGTTTATATGGCAGCTATATTAGGTTATGAACCGATTTTGGCCATACTTAGCACAGTTGTTGGAAGTCATATAAAATGTCAGCAAAACTGGTAATAATTGGTCCGTCTAGAGGCTCAAAAAGTCAAGATCCAAGATCGGTTTATATGGCAGCTATATCCAAACATGAACCTTTATGACCCATTTACAATCCCAACCGACCTACACCAATAGAAAATATTTGTGCAAAATTTAATGCGCCTAGCTTCACTCCTTCGAAAGTTAGCATGCATTCGACAGACGGACGAACAGACGGATAGATCGACTTAAAATGTCATGACGTTCAAGAATATATATACTTTATGGGGTCTTAGATGCATATTTCAGAGAACACTGGGAACTATTCTAGATATCCGACCCATTGACGTAACGATTAAGTGTGAGGCTGCCACTGCGGCTATGAGACTTAAGGCGTTGGGAGAATGGATAGAGGATGCAAACAGCTCATGCCATCGCGGTATAATCGAGGCGACGATAGGAAACCTGGAAGGAAGGGAAGAGGTTTCCGATCGGATACCTGAGATGAACTTGAGGTCGAGTGTGAGTCACTGCTGCCAGCGGCACAGGCGCAGTTTTGGATTGGCAGAACCCTAGTATTGCAATCTGGAAGATCATGTCAAACGGATGGATCAAAGCTAGAGGACAGAGTGAGCTTGGGGGTCCACATTGAGAACCCAGGGACTGACATCTGTTTTAGACTGCCTAACCATAATACGGTCCTGAGGCGGAGATCCGGGCGATCACGAAATGCGTGAGGTGGTGTGGTGCTAACGCGAGGACTTCGAGTGTGAACATCTTTACGGACAGAAAAATTGTTATCAGGGCAATAACAACCAGCACGGTAAGGTCACGAACAGTCTTGCAATGTAAGAAGGAGATTAACGCCTTCTCTGAGGATGACAAAATTCGCATCGTTTGGGTGCCGGGCCATAACGGAGTAAGGGGGAATGAAGGGGCAGAAGATTTGGCAGTGAAGACCAGAGGACTGCCCTCAATGAACTTTGTTAACCCGAAGCCTTTCGGGTCGACGCAGTCCGAGTTAAGGGAGTGGGCGACGAATGCGCAAGCAACATTGTGGAACAGCGAAACTGTGGATCGGACGGCGAAAATCCTATGGGGGATCCAGATCGTGAGAAGACCAGGCTATTACTGAAAGGAAGTAAGAAGGAGGTCAGTATAGCTTTCGGTATCATAAAGGGACACATAGGACTACGAACTCACTTATGTTAAATCGGTGCGGCAGTGATAGCATGTGTAGGGCATGCGGGGAAGTTGATGAGATGTTGGAGCATTTTCTTTGTCATTGCCCGGCTTTCGCGTCTAACAGATACCGGCACTTAGGTTGGGACCCAATACCAGACATGCGCCAACTTAGGGGAGTGGTATTGAAAACAATTAAGAATTTTGTAAGTAGCACGGAATTCCTAACTTGGATTTTCTTTTTCGAGGTTACTTTTGTTTGGTATTTAGAGCGCGATTTCTGGCTTATGTGTATATCCATAGTGGCATGGCTATATCAGGTTATGAACCGAGGAGGGTGCAGATGTTAATCCTTTTAAACCTAACCTAGATGCATATTTTGTGGTGTTACAAAAGGAATGACGAAATTAGTACACCCCCATCCTATCATCCTATGGTGGAGGGTATAAAAATGGTGACGAATACAATGCGAACACATTCCGTAGAAGTGGTACTGAATACTGCTGTGTCAATACCAATATCGCTTCAATTAATTGCCAATTATATTAAATACTCACGAAATGGGAACCAATCAAATCTGTTTCAATGATGTTGTCTTTGTTGCGTGTTGTTGTGTATTTTTGTTAGGCTTTTGCTTGTGTTCTAGCAAAGAATGGAGTACTAGGCTCTAGGTGTATGTCCATAGTGCCAATAGAACTTCGCTACTTGGATTCAGATCATTGATAAGCGTCTTATATTTTACAGCCGAGTCCTACACCCCCTTTAGAAAAATGTTAGATGCCTTATGCTCATGGGATCATCTCAAATTGTGCAAATCTTGTCTCGATTTTTAACGAGCTAGAAATTAAAAAAAAACTACAAAAACAATGCAATACAACGGAATTATTAAGTATGCTATGTAGAAATTGTCGCAATAACGTTATATTTGTTGCCTAAAAAGTAATTGCGGATTTTTCATATAGTCGGCGTTGACAATTTTTTTCACTTAAAGATGAGCCACGTTCAGGCCGGCCAAATGAAGTTGATGATGACCAAATCAAAGCATTAATCAAATTGGATCGTCATGTAACTGAGCGTGAGATAGGAGAGAAGTTAAATATACCAAAATCAACCGTTCATTATCACATAAAAAGTCTTGGACTGGTGAAAAAGCTTGATATTTGGGTACCACATGTATTGAAAGAAATTCATTTAACAAACCGAATCAACGCTTGTGGTATGCACCTTAAACGCAATGAATTCGATCCGTTTTTAAAACGAATCATAACTGGAGATGAAAAATGGATTGTTTACAACAACGTTAGTTGAAATCGATCATGGTCCAAGCATGGTGAACCAGCTCAAACCACTTCAAAGGCTGATATCCACCAAAAGAAAGTTATGCTGTCTGTTTGGTGGGATTGGAATGGTGTGGTATATTTTGAGCTGCTTCCAAGGAACCAAACGATTAATTCGGATGTTTACTGTCAACAATTGGACAAATTGAATACAGCCATCAAGGAGAAGCGACCAGAATTGGTCAATCGTAAAGGTGTCATATTCCACCAGGACAAAGCTAGACCGCACACATCTTTGGTCACTCACCAAAAACTGAGTGAGCTTGGCTGGGAACTTTTGATGCATCCACCATATAGCCCTGACTTTACACCATCAGACTACCATTTATTTCGATCTTTCCAGAACTCCCTAAATGGTAAAACTTTCGGCAATGATGAGGCTATAAAATCGCACTATGTTCGGTTTTTTGCAGATAAAGGCCAGAAGTTCTATGAGCGTGGAATACTAAATGTTCCAAAAAGATGGCAAAAGGTTATCGAACAAAATGGCAATTATATATTTGATTAAAGTTCATTCTAAGTTTTATTAAAAATGCATTTACTTTCTTTTAAAAAATCCGCAATTACTTTTTAGGCAACCAATAAATGCAATAATGCGTCTACTTTATTTTATGTGCTTAATTTGATTTTGTTTTTAAATGGCCTATTTAAAAATTATTAATTTCAAGTTTCAAATTTATAGTTCTAATATTCAATAATTATCCTCTTACAAATTTCATTCCAAGATATTGTGAAAGTTGGCAATGCAATAACAACATAACGAAATCACAAATTGTTTACGTTTTTATTTTCAACTGACAAAGCTTTCTTTTGTCATTATCTTCAAGTGTTACAACCTTATTACAATAATTAAGTGTGTCACATTGCTTAGATAAAATTCAAATACAGCCAAACAATGCAGTTTTACTTTCAAAACACTGTGCGCTTGCTGGATGAAACGACAACAACATAAAACAAACATCCACTTGAGAGGTCACTTTTAATTTCATTTCAACCAAAAAATGAAATGAAAAAAATAAAAGCCAAAACCCAAACTGAACTGTGCTGAACTCAGCACATGACACACTCAGAAATTTCTCTTTTCTGACTTAACCCTCCCTCCGCTCATCGCTTTTGCAATCTTTGCTGAGACAAAAAAGAAAATTACCTGAATATTTCGTAGGCTTTGTTGTCTGCGGAAAACTTCAGTTTATGTAAATCGTAAACAATGAAGAAACTCTAGGGTACTAGGGGAGGAGAGTTTGAGGAATGAAAAATTTGTTGTTAATTATATGATTTATTGTGGCAATAACAAATTGTTTATGCTTCTACAAAACTTGAAATGCCTTAACATGTGTATGTTATGCTGCTCTTCAGCCGATGATTGTGAAAGAGAAAGCTTTCTTCCAGTTGCCCTTGTTTCTGTTGTTGTTGTTGTTGTTTTTTTATAACAACAAAACCCCTTTCCAATCGATAGATCTTCTAAACACCAACATAATTTCCATTTACCATTGGAGCCATTCATCAGACTCTAGTTTGTTGTTGGATGGTTGGTTGGCTGGCACGTTGGTTGTTATCCACACTTCCACGATAGTAAGTAGCAACAAAAATCATAACAATCGTTATCTTTGATTTTTGTTGTTGTTTTTTTACCTACCGAATTTTGTTTCTGCATGTGTATATGTGTTTGCTAAGTTCCATTTCTTTTTTGATGAGGTATTCTGTTTTGTTTTCTTAACAACTTTCGCCATTGATTTTTATACAATGTCATTTCGTTAAAAAAAAGTCATGTCTTTGTTTTTTTTTTTTGCAAATGGTTGAAATTCCATGGAAAAAAGTATTTCCCCTCTCTTCGGAAGCTGAGAGAGAACTATTTCATAACTGAATACGCTGGTAAGCTCGATAACAATTGAAAATATTATGTGTGTAGGCAATGGAATTCAATAAAAAATTGATGCTTCGCCTCAGTGTAAGTTAGATTTTTATTATTATTTATAGTGGTGAAGGGGAGTAGCCATTGAAAATTTCTTATTTAACACCTGCCACGATATTGTGACTCAATGACATGGCAGCATTTGAAGAGAGTTCGTTTCGTACAATTAACAAGTTTGTGTCTTAAGTCTTTCGTTTGCTTCAACGATTGACATTGTTATTTCTAAATCAAAAAACACATAAAGGGGAATATATATTTAAAGAAAAAGAAAATTATAAATATTGGGGAAGGCAGTTTATTGATTTGGCGTGAACAACCATAAGTGTGTTAAAATAGGTTAAAAATAGTTTTAAATCCGCCTATATAATTGATGGTTTTGGTTACAACTTGATTACGACTTGGTAGATTACACAAAACAAGTAAAAAGGCATTAGGTTCGGCCGGGCCGAACTTTGGATACCCACCACCTCGGGTATATATGTAAAGCCCCTTTTGTCACAATCCGGTGAAAATTGGATAACTAATGCACCCAAATTCGGCACGGACATTGAGTGGTCTAATAAATATAAGTCACTGTTGAATTTTATATTTCAAATTTCAACAAAATCGGGTAATAAATAAAGCTTTTATGAACTTCAGACCCTTAACCAGCACATCGGTCTATATGACAGCTATATCTAAATACAGTCCGATCTGAACTATATTTGAGTCGCATGTTGGGAAGCGTAAAATTACTCACTGTTTCAAATTTCAGCGAATCGGTTAAAAAATAAAGCTTTTATGGGCTTCAGATCCTGCATCGGGAGAACGGTCTGTATGGCAGCTATATCCAAATATAGTCCGATCCGAACCATATTTGGGAAGGATGTCAGGAGACCTAAAGCCACCCACTATTTCAAATTTCAGCGAAATCGGGTAATAAATAGAGCCTTATGGGCTTCAGACTCTTTAACGGCAGATCGGTCTATATGACAGCTATATCTAAATATAGTCCGATCCGAATCATATTTGGGTCCTATGTTGGAAGACGTAAAGCTACTCACAGTTTCAAATTTCAGCGAAATCGGTTAAAAATAAAGTTTTTATGGGCTTCATATCCTTTATCGGCAGATCGGTCTATATGGCAGCTATATCTAAATATAGCCCGATTTGATCCATATTCAGCGCAGATATGGGGAGGCTTAAAATAACCCACTGTTTCAAACCGAACCACTGTTGGTAACCGAAGTTACATAGACTTCTATACGGATGGTTCCAAACTAAACGACCAGGTGGGATTTGGGGTGTACTTTAAAAATCTAGAACTGGTCATATCGAAAAGGTTACCCGACCACTGCAGTGTGTATCAAGCGGAGATCCTTGCAATTAAGGAAGTGGTGGAATGGCTAAGATATAACAATTGGCATAAATATCTTTTCAGACAGCCGGACAGCCATTAGATCCACGGAACTACCTTACCTACCCTATTCCAGGGATACTGGAATCTGTGGGAATGCCTCTAGCGACATGTAACAAAAGTTTTCATGACCAGGCCCGAAGGACAACGAATGATAGATGGTCACAAAAAGGGAGCATTCCAAAACTATGTGACCTCATCTAGACTTGAAAAGATCTACTGCTTTGCTGTCATTGGCTAGAAAAGACTTCTTAGTCATTGTGTCCGTCATGACAGATCACTGTCTAATCGAAAAACATGCTGACAGACTGAAGGTTGCCAGCAGAAGAAAAAGAGACTATAGAACACCTTCTTTGTGTTAAGGAGTTTCACTTTAGGTTCTCATTACTTTGAGAACCTGTCTGATTTAGCGGATGTGAACGTTCGCAAGTTGTTGGGTTTTTAAGGCGATCTGGAAGGTTCAACGGCAGGAACTAGAAGGCATCTTCCTTCTTCTGTTCCTGTGGTATCACAATGGATGAAATCGTCTAAGTTAGTCTGATGGCAGACTGCCACTTAAACCTAACCTAACCTAATAAAATATATAATATAATATAATATATAATATAATAAACCTAATGGATTCAATTGCTGATAAAACGTGTAATATATTGCATTAACATTTTTATTATACCCTCCACCATAGGATGAGGGTATACTAATTTCGTCATTCTGTTTGTAACACCTCGAAATATGCGTCTGAGACCCCATATAGTATATATATTCTTGATCGTCTTGGTCGACCGTCCGTCTGTCTGTCGAAAGCACGCTAACTTTCGAAGGAGTAAAGCTAGCCGCTTGAAATTTTGCACAAATACTTCTTATCAGAGTAGGTCGGTTGGGATTGTAAAGGGGCCAAATCGGTCCATGTTTTGATATAGCTGCCATTTAAACTGATTTTGGGTTTTGACTTCTTGAGCCTCCAAAGGGCACAATACAGCATTATATGTCTGAAAACTGCAGCAAAATATAAGGTTTGTCTGACATGCAATTTAAACCCCTAGCCTTTGTTGCAAAACGCCCTTTTGTGGTCGTATAGGACAATATTTGCCTTTTTCGCCCTCCCCAAAATCTTAAATTTAATGATCAATTTCCTGTAAAAAAAAAAGAAAAAAAACACCCGATATTTTTCGTTTTCATAGTAATTCCAAATTTGTCCATGAACATTCCATTAATAAACATGGGAAAACTTCTGACATATCAATGATAAGGGACCTCCTTTTTGTCGCCAGCATTAGGAGGGTATAACCATCGTTGAAATTTGATGTTCACGCCAGGACTCGAACCCAAGCGTTCAGCGTCATAGGCGGATATGCTAATCTTTGCGCTACGGTGTCCTCCAAAGGTTTCATAGTGGATACCTTGTATCTCCTGCCGAAAAGAACAACTTCCATCTAATGCGATGTTACGCCCATTTTGCACTCGTACTTCCTCGAAGAATGTCTCTGAGAATGCCACGAAATATACTCCCGGCGTCATCAGCAGAAAGGCAAGGCGATAGATATATGTATGTCGGAGCTATTCGATTACTAAACTTAAAACGAAACAGAGCAGCAACGATTGTTGTCATAATACACTACATAGGGTGATCAACGATTTCGCCTTTAAATCGCCAGAATGGTACACCTCTTTCAGAGTGACTTAAAGACAAAACCCTTTTGTTTTCGTTAAGCACGGGTTCCTTATGGAATGAAAGGAGTAGTTTTCATTCTATAGGTTTCTTCATCCCATTAGTATTGGACGAAGCAAACAAACTATATCTTCCCTAACCAGGAAGCCAGTCTATCGAACGCCGCATGTAATTTGATTGGTGAAACATTATCAATTTCTGGCGATTTAAAGGCGAAACTGTTGATCACCCAAAGTAGTGTATTACGACAACAATCGTTGCTGCTCTATTTCGGTTTAAGTTTAGTGATCGAATAGCTCCCACATACATACATCTATCGCCTGATTTGAACTTAGTGGGAGATATTCCCGCACTTTAATTATAAGAATTTTATATTCTTGTTGTGCGGGTGTAAATAAACAAATTACAAATTAAATAAAAAAGCATGTATCGACCGATTTTCCTAATTTTTGCCCAGAATTTTATCTAAATTAATGCAGGTTTATCTCTATATCTAGCAAATATACAATTCACCCGATTTTTACTTATAGAACCAAAGCAGCGCATTTATCAATCAATCTTTCCATTTATACACTGCACCCACGAGGTTTAATCGAAATCGGTTCAGTCAGTAAATCAAAGAAAGCTATTGTAATTTATCAACGAAATTTTTTTAATTATCATATTTTTTCATTGCAGAAAATACTTTCGTTTGTCCTGCTCTCCTCCTCGGTGGCCACACAACAGCCTACTCTACAACAACAACCCACACAGCAGGGTGATTATGGTGAAGAGCCACCAGAGGGTTACTATGCCTTTGTGGAATCTCCCAATGCCATACCGCCTAAAGTAAGGCCTCCACCCTACACCCATGTGAACGTTGATTGCAAAAATGTGGCCAATTTGAAGAAAGTGGCCGTGTCGGTGAATAATATTTGTGGCGATTTAAATAAAGGACAGATTCCAAAGAATCCCATGAAGCAAAATGTGCTAGGTGAACCGTATCCATTGTAAGTATAGTACATTAATTACCGATGGAAAGCCCCTGAATTATTTCAAATCTTATTTGCAGTGAATTGATACGCAATCATACTCTAAAATTCCTATCGAAAACCTTGCCGGTTCTTCAAGCCGATGATACATTACCCAAGGTTACCCAAATTCTTAGAGATGATCCAGTGGAACCGGTGGATAACAATAACATTGATCAATCGTATGGAGTGCGTAATAAACGTGAAGCAGTTGCCCCCAAAGTAGAGGGCAAAAATGAAAATCATGATTATGGTTATTTCGATCCTGCCTTAGATGAAGAAGAGCGTGCCCAAAAGGATAACAGTGAAGCTGAACGTAAGCCTCGCAAATTCTGTGATGGAGGAGGAATGTAAGTTGTGAGTTGAAAAAAAAATTGATAAATGTTGAAACAAAATATTTCGTTGCAGTTTCTGCACCATCTACAAGGCCATTCAAGGCGATACTTCCTCAGCACCTTCTGCTTCTCCTCTTACCGCTGAGCGACGTGAAGAAATCGGTCCCATACGCTATGAAGGCCCACCCACACCCTGTCCAGCCAAGGTGGAATATGCCACACCTGTTTTTGCCAAGAACTATCAAGGATCCTGGCGCTATGTGGTGCAAATTCCTTATGAAGGTTATTTCACACAAACCATAGAGGTTACTCGCTGCATACAGGCCAGATGTCATTATCTGGATGGTGGTTGCCTATCGTCTCCTCGATGGGTCAGTTTATTGGTGGCCGAAATATTCTACCCCAATGCCGAGGACACTGTGCCCTCGCAGACATCTACCACGACACAAGCGCCCTCGGTACAAGATTTTCAAGCCTATCAACAGTATTTGCAGAAGCGTGCCGGTGTTGCCACTGGCTCCGATGGCAATAACCACAATGGAGCCGATTTCAATCAACATTGCGATGGGCATGACGAAATTGGTTGCTTCCAAGTGAGATTGTACTATGACTGGTTCTTGATTCCCGGCTCTTGCAAATGTTGGCGTCCCGACTACTTTGCCAAGTATGTGCGCAGAAAGTCTGTGGCCGACTTGTAAGGCAATACGCAACCATTCGGCATTACGCAAAATTTCCGAAGCGTTCAAGCTATCAGCCAAGTCCTTGCTTAATTTACACTAATTTATTTAAATTAACAATTTTCTTAGATTTAAGTACGTATTAAAGTTCCAATTAATTTATTTATGCCCTGCTCAAACAGCAGGGCTTTAAGTTATAAGTTTCCCCTCTGATGAAGATCACATTCTGAAAATCCTTTGGCCTCTATATTTCACTACTGAATATCTAGATGTCTCTCCATTGGATTCTTGAGAGTCTGAATTTCGTTTTATACCCTCTCGACTGACAGGTTAATTTAACATATTATTGCGTAATATCTTTCATTAGTTATAATATGGCAATCTTAGGAAAAGGTTAATGCGGAGAATTCCTATAAAATCCGATACACTTACCCAGCTTAAAGTTATAATAATTACAAAATATAAATATTACTCTACAAGATACTACTAAATACAGATATTAATAAAAATATAAAAACAATACCGATGTTTGCGCAATCTATTTTTGTACCCACCATCATAGGATAGGGTTATACTAATCTAGTCATTGCATTTGTAACACCTCAAAATAATGCTCTGCGAACCTATAAAGCGTGTATATTCTGGATCGTCTCGTCATTCTGAGTAGTTATAGCCATGCCCGTCCGTCTGTCGAAATCACGATAGCGGTCGAACGCGTAAAGCTAACCGCTTGAAATTTTGCACAGATAGTTACTATTAAAGTAGGTTATTTGAGATTGCAAATGTTCTATATTGGTTCAGATTTGGATATAGCTTTCATATAAACCGATCTACCGATTTGACTTCTTGTACCCCTGGAAGCCGCAATTATGCTGAAATTTTGCATGCAGTGTTCTATTACGGCTTCCAACAACTGTGCCAAGTACGGTTCTAATCGGTATATTGCCTGATATAGCTCTCATATAAACCGAACCCCCTATTTGACTTCTTGAACCCGCCGAAGCCACAATTTTTGATAGATTTAGCTACATTTTTGCACATGGTGTTCTGTTATGACTTCCAACAACAGTGCCAAGTACGGTTCAAATCGGTTTATAAACTGATGTAGCTCCCTTATAAACCGATCTCCCGAATTGACTTCTTGAGCCCTTACAAGCCGCAGTTTTTGTCCGATTTGGCTAAAATGCTGCTGTTCTATTACCACTTTCAACAACTGTGCCAAATAGGTCCAAATCGGTCCATAACCTGATATAGCTCCCATATATACCGGTGTCTCAAATCCCAAAAGCCGTAAGTTTTGTTGGTTTGACAGAAGTTTGGTGTGTGGAATAAAATTATGCCCTTCAACTAAATTACTAATCGTTACTACAGAAAGAGGCAGACTATCTGGCTCCTCGACTGGCCAAAATTTTCACAGCGTGCCTAGGACTTGCATATACTCCCAAAGCCCGGAGAGGCAAGTTATGCGACGCCAAAGGCCTACAGACCCATAAGCCTTACGTCCTTTCTACATAACCATAGAACGCATTGTGGACACCATGATAAAGAGTAAGACATCCAGCGAACTACTTAAATACAAACAGCATGCCTATGTCAAGGAGAAGGTCGGTGAAGATTGCCCTGCACGAGGTTGTGCATAAAATAGAAGAATCCTTCGATGCCAAAACGTGCACACTGGCGGTATGCATTGACATCGGGGTGGGGGGCTTTTAGCAATGTGCGGACCGACACACTGATCCAATCCTTAGACCAGTACCGGGTGGACCCGGTCCTTAGAGACTGGATAAACCATATGCTAAGGAGCAGGTAGATAAATTGTGTGGCATAAATATAAGGGAGAAAGTGGCACAGGGCATGTCATAAGGGGGCATTTTATCGCCACTCCTATTGTTGACCACCATAAATGACCTATCACGGATGATGACTGAGGAGGGATTTGAACCCGTGTGCTACGCAGACGATGTAATAATACTACTATGCAGAAGGGCCGAAAGGGTCTTGCCTATGACATATGACTGGGCCAGACAAGGAAGAAGAAGGTGGGCCAGTTTTACGCACCACGTTTCCTCAATAAGACGATTTCGATATCTGACAAGGTAAAATACCTAAAAAAATGGGCACTATGTAGATATTCCACTGGCTCTATAGGAGCGTGATTAGACCAATACTTACTTATTCCTCATCATTTTGGTGGAGTGCTATAGAGAAAAAGTACAACAGGTTCAGAGAACATGTTGTCTTGGTATAGGCGAAACGATGAGGACCAAGCCCACTAGGGCACAGGAGACTATTCTAGATATCCGACCCATTGACATACAGATTAAGTGTAAGGCAGCCACTGCGGCTATGAGACTTAAGGCGATTGGAGAATAGATTGAGGATGGGAGCAGCTCATATCATCGTGGTATAATCGAGGCAACGATAGGAAACCTGGAAGGAAGAGAAGAGGATTCCGATCGGATACCTGAGATGAACCTTGAAGTCGAGTGCGAGGCACTGCTGCCATCGGCACAGTCTTGGATTGACGAAACCCCAGTATTGCCATCAGGAAGATCCTATTTCACGGATGGATCAAAGCTGGAGGACAGAGTGGGCCTGGGGGTTTATATTGAGAACCCGGGGACTGAGATCTGTTTTAGACTGCCTACCATAATACGGTCCTGAGGCGGAGATCCGGGCGATCACGAAATGCTTAAAGTGGTGTGGTGCTAACGCGAGGACTTCGAGTGTGAACATCTTTACCGACAGTAAAATTGCCATTAGGGCAATAACAACCAGGAGGGTAAGATCACGACTGTCTTGCAGTGTAAGAAGGAGATTAACGCCTTCTCTGAGGATGGCAAAATCCGCATCGTTTGGGTGCCTGACCACAACGGAGTAAGGGGAAATGAAAGGGCAGACGATTTTGCGGTGAAACCCAGAGGACTGCCCTCAATAAACTTGGTTAACCCGAAACCTTTCGGGTCGACGCAGTCCGAGTTAAGGGAGTGAGCGACGAACAAGGAAACGGTTGGTAGGACGACGAAAATCCTATAGGGGGAACCAGATCGTGAGAAGGGCTATTACTAAAAAGAAGCAAGAAGGAGGTCACTATAGCTATTGGTATCATAACGGGACACATATGACTAAGAGCTCACTTATGTAAAATCGGTGCGGCAAGTGATTGCATGTGTAGGGAATACGAGGAAGATGATGAGACGTTGGAGCATTTCTTTGTCATTGCCCGGCTTTAGCGTCTAACAGATACCAGCCCTTAGGGGGAGACACAATACCAGACATGAACCTACTTAGGGGAGTGGTATTGAAAACAATTCAGGATTTTGTAAGTAGCACGGAATTCCTAACTTAAAACTTTCTTTTTAGAGGTTACTTTATAGTTTTTAGAGCGCACAACAAGCCGATTACTGGCCTAGGTGTATATCCATAGTGGCATAGGGCGGATTAATATCTGCACCCTCTTGTCAACCCAACCTAACCTAACGTAACTAAATTAAGTTGTATAAAGTTTTAGTAGAATCCATGGTGGTGGGTTCCTAAGATTTGGCCCGTCCGAAACTAGCACGCTTTTATTTGTTTATATTAGAATGCGTAAAGCCGTTTCATAATCGATTTTTTACATCATAGGCATTAAATGCCCTAGATTTTAAATTTTCACAGATATAATTAAATAGTGTGCCTAGAAAGTTGGACAGAAAGCATCACCTCTATTACCAATAAATGATGACTGATTAAAGTTTAATTGAATAATAGCACTGCAGAACAATTCCACGATCATGGTCTAGGGTGGAAAATTCCTTGCTAGGGTTGAGGTATCAGCCTTGCAATTCAACCCCCAAAAGTGTTTAGCGTTCTTAGATCAAGTCTGATATGCTCAGTTTGAAATTTTCGTATAAATTTAGCCTAAAAATACCCAAAATCTTAAATCCTGTAAAACATATTTACAAAATCGCATACTTTAGTAATAATATCCTGGCATCTGACCGCCTTTGCAAATCACAAAATATAATTTTTTGTATCGTCTATTTTTTTTCTATGGGCTTCAAAGCACAATCTAACAACAAAGACAATTTGAAAATCAATAGGCCTTTGGGAACCCATTTTGTGGTCAGAGTCAAGTTTGGAATTGAGCAAGCTTGCTTTGTTCCGTATGCTTTGTAGTAAAGGGGATTACCATTAGAGATACAACTTTTTTAGGTGATTTTTAGGACCTGCAATTTCGGTCTCACACATGTTTTCAACAAGAAAGAGCATTTAGGAAAAGAGCACAGGATAAAACAGTACAACGCTATCCACGTTCCTCTAATGTTCAATAGAAGCAATAGAGTTGGATGCTAAACCTGGTGAAATACTTTTTGAACAGCTGAAAAAAACTCAAACACTTGAATGCTTCTTTCGACATTTGTTTTGACCAACGGACATCACACTGTATCCTCATGTCCAGACCATCAAGGGCATCTGACTCCTCAATGTCTATACCGTCGATAGATATTGACGATTGGAGTGGGTCGGTGAATCGCTTGTGAGACAAGAAACAACACTGCGTCTTCTGTACGTTAAAGTCTAGTCTGTTCATAATACTCCCCTCGAAAATGATCAAAAATCCTGGGAGAGCGTCTCGTATATAATGCGCCTTCTGGCCCCGATTTCTTGAGGACTGGGCCTATGGCCCAATGAATATGAATGGCATAGACTACTGTAATCGGCAAATGAGTTGACTGGATTCAAAGTCTGACCCAAAAGATCGTCAACGAATATAAGAACAAGTAAAAAGGCATTAATTTCGGCCGGGCCGAACTTTGGATACCCACCACCTCGGGTATATATGTAAACCACCTTTCGTCACAATCCGGTGAAAATTGGATCACTTATGCACCCAAATTCGGCACTGACATTGAGCGGTCTAATAAATAAAAGACACTGTTGAATTTTGTGTTTAAAATTTCGACAAAATCGGGTAATAAATAAAGCTTTTATGAGCTTCAGATCCTTAATCGGCACATCGGTCTATATGACAGCGATATCTAAATACAGTCCGATCTTTACCATATTTGGGTCTGATGGTGGGTGGTCTAAAACTGTTTACTGTTTCAAATTTCAGCGATATCGGGTAATAAATAATGGGCTTATGGGCTTCAGACCCTTTATCGGCGGACCGGTATATATGGTATTTGAGGAGCTATATATAAATATAGTCCGATATGAACCATATTTGGGCAGATGTCGGGAGACCTAAAACTACTCACTGTTTCAAATTTCAGCGAAATCGAATGAAAAATATCGATCGGTCTATATGGCAGCTATATGCAAAAATGATCCGATTTAGCCCGTTGAAAAACTTAACCAGCGTGCATGAAAAATACTTATCTGTGCCAAATTTCAGCTCAATATCTCAATTTTTGAAGGCTGTAGAGTGATTATAGCAGACGGACGGACAGACGCACGATCAATGGCAATTCAAACTCTTTCAGAGTATATTTGGATTTATTTCGATGTTATGATACACAATTATATAAAAAATTTTCTATTTTCGCACAACTACATTATAGCATTTTATTATGATCTGCTGTATTCATTATGCTATAAATAAAACAAAAAATACTTATTGTTTTCGCACATTTAAATACACATTTCATGATAGATATTTCTTTATCGCGTAAATGAGTGCCAAACATTGCATGTGCCTTAGTCATTGAACATACCAGCATTTTTTACCGAAAATTTAAAAACAGTCACTTTTCAAGTTTACCACCCGCACTCTTCCGAACGACTCAATATACTGACTACTCGTTGCTCAGCCAGAACAAAAAAGGAAAAATATTGTGTGTGTGAATGTGTCTATACCACTGACGTGCACTCAATTGCAATTATTTACCAGCCTATGGGTCTGCTTGGGATTATTATCTTGTATACGTACAAAGTAATGTGCAATAGAGTGAGTATTTTTGGCAACCACTGGTCTATACGCTCTAATACGCACCCTTTATCTCTGGTAGGAGAGACGCAAGAAATTAATTATTAATCCAGTAGACGAGTAATCGTTTGCCGCTATCGAAGCACTTGTGCAATTAAAGAGTTTTTGATTTAACAGCAAAAGGGAGGTCCTTCTTAACGTAGACGAAGCTGTAGGTTTACAGTAAACAAAGTTAGTTACGTACAATAATAATATATTTATAACTAACGTTTGATATATTGAAGCGAAACGTTACAAGATTACAAGAAAACCAAAACTTCGTGATAAAAGTTTTGTTTGTCGTAAAAATGTCCCAATGTTTTATTTTTTTATGTGTAGATACCTTACAATATCGTGGTAAACCATGCTATCCATAACCTTAGAGAGCGCGGAGTATATCGTAGTTGGCCTATAATTCGCTGGGTTATTCGCCTCACCCTTTTTGGTGATGGGCTGAACCTTCTGCACCGTAAGCAAGGTTGAAAAGTTTACGTAGTGAACGAGCAAGCATCGAAGAACTTTTACAAAGGACAAGTGTTGATATAAGTCCGGAGATTTATTTACATTTAGATTCGCAAGGACCCTTTAAACTCCACGTGTTCGAAATAATATCTGAGGCATCGAACTAGATACGCTTTCAATCACGGGGAGTGATTGATTACTAACCTGTAGGGAAGAATTTCCTTCACATATTTCAGCCAATTTTTGCCTGTTTGCAAAGCATTTTGGCATTGACATTCTAGTTCAGACGCCGATTCGTAAATGCATCCTCTTTTGATTTGACAGAATACAAAGTTTAGTAAGTTTTCAGAATTTCTTTAACATTTTATATCTTTAAATTTATATAGCCCTCTCTTACAATAACCGCTCCGAATAAAGAAGAAACTTGTAAACAAGTGTAAGCTATTTGTGCGTTAAAAAGAAATTGTTCAAGAATCATTAAGTCATTAACATAGCATTTCTTTTTATAACAGAGATACCACACCATATAAATGTGTAGATGTAAATGTTTGTTTTGCTTATTAACATGGCCAACAAACAACCCCTTACAAAATCAACACAACACTACTTTCAAACATGTATGAAGGAAACATTGCAAGCAAACCATTAAAATCTCAATGTATTCTAACCTCAACATGCATGGTTAAATGGTTAATAACAAAACAAACTCTACAACAATCTGTAAAAATACAACATTCGATCATAGACGACTTTGGCACTCTCTACAAAAATCAATGATTATTAAAATATATATATGAACACAAAAGATGCAGGGGCTCGCTTTGATCGATCTATGATGTAAATGTAATAGGAGAACATGATGTGTTATTTAATATGTATAACCTTTTCTTGAATACAGTTGAACCTCGATTATCCGGTTCGCTAGGGACCGAGCTTAGTACGGAAAATCGAAAAACACGGTTAATAGAGGTTTTTAATGCCATACAGAGTTCTATGATGTTATGTATCGGTAAGTATCTATATAGATAGCGTTATAAAATAAATATACTTTATTTTATTTATACTTATTTAAAGTACTTACGAAGTGTTGTTTGTTTTTGACCATGTATTCTTTCTTTGTATGCGATATACCTGCACTACATCTGGCTCTACAATTCTATTGCTTTCAAGAAATTCCAAAACAAGACTGCATCCCTCTATTACTTGAGCCACTGTGGGTATTTGTGGGTCTTTTGAGTTTCCTTCGTCTGACACTTTCGGAATCCCCATCAGTCTCGTAAACTTTGCTTTGATTTGTCATACGTATCATGTAGGTATCAGATAGAATAGCACAGGATGTGACATCATCATCGCACTCGATCGACTTAGAGAGGTCATTAATAGAACATCCAGGCGGTATTACAATGCCTGATTGTACAACTGCGGCATAGTTTGCATTTTCGTCATCTTAGGACAGCAGGTTGTTCCAAACATTGTGTAAAACTTGCGGTGTTACCTTGTCCCAAGATATATCAGCTGTCCACAAAGCTGTCTTAATATTCAAAGACTTGGCGAAATCATATCTGCTGTCTGCAGCCAAAAGTTTTTGAACGATTAATTTTCGATAATTGTATTTGAAGCTTTGATTTTGTAACACCCCGAAATATGCGTCTAGGACGCCATAAATTATATATATTCTTGATCGTCATGACATTTTAAGTTGATCTGGCCATTTCCATCCGTCCGTCTGTCTGTCGAAAGCACGCCAACTTTCGAAGGAGTAAAGCTAGGCGCTGGAAATTTTCCACAAATACTTCTTATAAGTGTAGGTCGGTTCGGATTGTAAATGGGCCAAATCGGTCCATGTTTTGATATAGCTGTCATATAAACCGATCTTGGGTCTTGACTTCTTGTGCTTCTAGAGGGGACAATTCTTATCCGATTTGGCTGAAATTTTGCACGTGGTGTTTTTGTATCACATCCTACAACTGTGCCAGGTATGGTCCAAATCAGTCTATATCCTGATATAGCCGCCATATAAACCGATCTTCCGATTAGACTTCTTGGGCTTCTAGAGGGCCAAATTCTTATCCAATATGGTCGTTTTGGTATGACTTCCAACAACTGTTCTAAGTATGGTCTAAATCGATATATACCCTGATATAACTGCCATATTAACAGATTTCCCAGTTTGACTTTTTGAGCCTCTGGAAGGCGCAATTATAACTCGATTTGCCTAAAATTTTGGAGGTGGTGTTTTTCTATGACTGGTGTTTATACCCTACACCACCACTGTGGTACAGGGTATTATAACTTTGTGAATTTGTTTACGGAGAAGAAGAGAATGAGAAGAGCTTATTTTGGCATAAGGTGCTTCATTTGACGTCTTCATATGTGTGCAAAATTTCATAAAAATCGATTCTGATTTAGATATAGCTCCCATATATATCTTTCATCCGATATGGCATTTTAAGGCTGTAGAAGCCACAATTTTGGTACGATCTTTACAAAACCTTGCACGGGGTGTTCTATTCATCGTCCTCATGTGTGTGCAAAATTTCGCCAAAAATCGGTCCAACTTTAGATATAGCTCCCGTACATAACTTTCATCCGATATGGAATTTGATGGCATTTTTGGTCGGATCTTTACAAAATTTTGCTCGAAGTGTTTTCTTTGAAGTTTTAATACGACTGCAAAATTTCATATAAATCGGTTCAGATTTAGATATATATCTTCCATCCTATATAGCCTTTGAAATCTATACAAGCCACAATTTTAGTCCAATCTTTACAAAACTTTGCATGAAATGTTTTACTTGACGTTCCAATACGTGCGCAAAATTTCATTAAAATCGATCCTGATTTAGATAAAGCTCCAATGTATATATTGGGTTGCCCAAAAAATAATTGCGGATTTTTTAAAAGAAAGTAAATGCATTTTTAATAAAACTTAGAATGAACTTTAATCAAATATACTTTTTTTACACTTTTTTTCTAAAGCAAGCTAAAAGTAACAGCTGATAACTGACAGAAGAAAGAATGCAATTACAGAGTCACAAGCTGTGAAAAAATTTGTCAACGTCGACTATATGAAAAATCCGCAATAACTTTTTGGTCAACCCAATATTTTATCCGATATGGACTTTTAAGACAATTAAAGCCACAATTTTAGTCACGTCTCTACAATATAGGGCGTGAGATGTTGTATTTGACGTTCCAGTATGTGTCATCAAAATTGGCACAGATTTCGATATTACTCCCATATAATCTTTTAAGAATGTGGAAATCCAAATTTGTTGTTCTGTCGTAAGAAAATCTTGCAAGGTTCTATTTGATATTTCAATAGGTATCCAAAGTAAAGTCTGACTCGATTTTGAGATAAGATAAAAAGTACTACGTACACCAGGTGGTGTATGGTTACTGGTTTTCTATTCGAAAAAGTCATTTAAAGAACTTGACTAATGCAATCTATGGTGGAGGGTATAAAAGATTCGGCCCGGCCGAACCTTGCACGCTTATACTTGTTCATTAAATCGCGTACAGTTTGTTTGTCAACACCGATTTTTTTTGATAACAAACCAATGGACATATTTTTACTACGATCTATAATCAGTTTTTTCTCCTTTGTTGTTGGAGTCATTTTCGAACAAACACCTTAACCGGTCAATTTTCAATTAGTGACTGAATGTTATTTAATATTCACCTTGAACTAAAAATAAAAAGAGGAATCCCAGATTTTTACATCAAACAATCATGTGTGTGGTGTACGGTTAATAGAGGTAAGCACGGTTAATAGAGGGAGCATTATTGACGCACGTATAATAGAGGTAAAGCACGCTTAATAGAGGCTCAAAATCAAAGGTACAGCATAGCGATTCACAGGGTTAACCGGTTAATATAGGCCCGGATAATCGAGGTTCAACGGTATTATCATTAAACATTTCATTCAAACATTTGTCTGTTAAGGCTGGTACTATATTAGCGAATATTTTCCTGACAACTTTTAAATAGGTAATACATTTTGAAGGGAAAAAACTTGCTGATTTTATTCAGTCGTCCAGAATTCCCGTATTACTAATGAACAAAATTTAATACATAAAAGTATTATGTTAATATTGAAAATTTTTTAGTGTTTCAACAAAGTTACCTTTCAAAACATGTGTTTGTGAAAAACGAACATAGTACCAGCCTTAACGTTGCTCAGTTGTTCAAACCAAGGGGAAATAACTTCGCAACCTTTAATCTATTTATCGGAGAAGTAAAAATGTTCCAGGCAATAGTAGAGGACATAGACCTTCAATAAATTTTTGGTGGTCTGTATCTCTAAAATAAGATGAAATAATGGGTATCGGATCCACTAATGAGCTAGTAAACCTTCGGTAGGTTTCAACATTAAACTTTATCAATTTTTCGTTTTTTGCAGAAGAAATTGGTTAGAAAGATCTAAGCACGAGTGCCCGTTAAAGTTTTAGTCTAATTAACTCAGAAATGACTTATTGTCATGTTCTTAATCCTGATTATAGCACCCATTATCCCAATTAACTAATGATATTATCTAAATTATAATGAGTATTGTAGGGTATGTTAACCGCATAAGGCCACCAACTGCATGTATGTATGTTAACGCTGAAACCCAATAAGCATTTGAGCGTAGCTCAGACACATGCCAATAATGAGAAAACGGTTTGGTGGTTTAGTGCATCCGAAGCAAATAAGCAGAACACACGTAAACAAAACACGACGCGGCAACACGAGAAGTAACACGGCAAAGCCACAAGGTACAAAATATAATAGTGCACAGTCGCGGATACCGATAGTCAAACAAGCGCAAGCGAAATTAACAAAACAATCGCCAGTTACCTTACAAGTCAAAAGGAACCAAAAAAGAGCCTACAATCTAAAGGATTTTTTTGTTTAGCACAAGTTAAAACTAAGCAATGTAGCAGAACAGAAAGATTGCAAAAATTACAATGTAATGGCCGGAGATGTCGGTACCTATTCGCTTACACTTACCTAGCTAGAAACTTATAAATAGACACAGCAAACATAAAGACAGACAATTGTGTTCTTAATGTTAATGGTAATGACAAACAAGTATGCAATTTTCTTGTGGTCGATTTTTTTCTGACATGAAAGCGGCTAACATAGAATGGAATTAAGTGAACAAGAATCTACGAAATAAGCAACACAAACAAGGTAACAAAAACGGGATATAAAAACCGGGATATGGGACACTACAGATAGTGATTATTATACTCGCAATAAAATACAAAGCATACCAAGAGTTGTGGCGCTCGTCTACATTGGAGATTATAATGTGAAGTAAACGTTTATAATTTCATATGACACACATTTCAGAAAAATTTATAACATTTTTCTTAAAGAACGTTTCGAATTTAAAATTATACTTGCTACCGTGATTGGCACATCTTCCTCTAAAGAGGTTTTAGTTGGATTAGTTGGGAGTTTAGTTGAATACAGTTTTCAACATTTTATAAAAATATTTGGATTTAATTGGATAAAATTTTGCACAAAGAATAATGTGAAAAGACAAGCATAAAGTCGGCCAATACAGAAATTTCAATGAATCGTACCATGGACGGCATAACTGAAAAACACACACACAGCATGTTCTATAATCTCTTCTTCCTCGATGTTCTCACAGCTTCTGCAGAAGTCGTTACTTGCAACCTTCCATTTGTCCGAATGTTTTCCGTTCAGACAGTGACCTGTTGTGACTGACCGAATTACTTGGAAGTCTGTTCCAGCCTGTGACAACAGATCGTTAGACCTCTTCAAGTCTAGATTATGCCACATTATTTTGAAATGTTCGCAACCCACCATTTGTGACCATCTTTCATTCGTTGCCCTTCGGACCCGATGTTAAAAACTTAGCTTAGATGTCGCTAGAGGCACAGATTCTCTGTGGGTGTACCCTGTTTCTCTAGTTCCTAGTCTCGCAAGTTCGTCTGCTCTACAATTCCCTAAGATATATCTGTGGCCCCGCACCCAGAACAGGTGAATCTTGAACTGCTTTGTTTTTAAGGGTGATATTAGAGAGTGACAGACGAAAATCCGATAACGGCAGTAAAACGAACGACCCGATGCAAAGCACATGCCTTGGCTGGTTAGATGGTTTTTTGCCTTGCTTATGGATATATTTTTGTTGTTGTTGTTATATGTTGGCTTGCAAAAAGTTCCTTTCAACAGCAAATTTGTACTTTGGGTCGTCGAGATTCAAAATAAATTGTTGCAGGAAAATTAACAACTTTCGTAGTTGTTTTTTCGACAAAAGTTGTTTTTCAAAATTATTTTTATATGCGCATCTGGTTGTCTAGTTTGAAACCATCGGTATAGAAGTCTATGTAACTTCTATTACTAGGAATATTGTAGTTCCAATGTGTTCTATCTGGAATAGCGGTACAGGACTTTTTGCAAAAAGCAAAAGCGGCTCAGGCAATGTGTAATCCACACTGCCTGGAACATGGGGCATTGCATCAGGGTAACACAGTATCCGTAGCCGCCACGTGACAAAACAGAAAGCTCATTTACTCTCACAGCAGTGGTCGCAGCAAAGTCTAGAGGCATAAGGTGTAGCATTTAATTCTGTGCTTCAGATGGTTTCATCCTCAGTGCGGCTGTGGCGTATAAGCAAGTCATCCTTTGGATCCGGCTGCGTATTGAGTAATATGTGGACTTTTGAAGCTCCGTCCTCCAGACTGCAACACAACTGTAGTATATACTCAGTGCATGACACGCGGTTTAAACCCCCAACTTTTGCAAATGGCTCTCTTGCAGATGTATAGAGCAAGAGCTGCCCTTCCCCAAATGTGGGATTTGTAGCTCAATTTTCTGTCCAGCAAAACACCCAGCTATTTCGCTTTCAGTAAATGGATCATTCTCTCCTCCTAAGGAGACAGGTGTCTCTGTGGGCAAATTATTGGGTTGCCCAAAAAGTAATTGTCGGTAATTTGTAGTAATATAGTCGGCGTTGACAAATTTTTTCAACGGCTTGTGACTCTGTAATTGCATTCTTTCTTCTGTCAGTTATCAGCTGTTACATTTAGCTTGCTTTAGAAAAAAAAGTGCGCGAAATTTTGTTTACATTTGTTTGTTTGGCGCCAATTTTAATATGGGTACCACATGTATTGAAAGAAATTCATTTAACAAACCGAATCAACGCTTGTGGTATGCACCTTAAACGCAATGAATTCGATCCGTTTTTAAAACGAATCATAACTGGAGATGAAAAATTGATTGTTTACAACAACGTTAGTCGAAAACGATCATGGTCCAAGCATGGTGAACCAGCTCAAACCACTTCAAAGGCTGATATCCACCAAAAGAAAGGTTATGCTGTCTGTTTGATGGGATTGGAAGGGTGTGGTATATTTTGAGCTGCTTCCAAGGAACCAAACGATTAATTCGGATGTTTACTGTCAACAATTGGACAAATTGAATACAGCCATCAAGGAGAAGCGACCAGAATTGGTCAATCGTAAATTTGTCCTATTCCACCAGGACAACACTAGACCGCACACATCTTTGGTCACTCGCCAAAAACTGAGTGAGCTTGGCTGGGAACTTTTGATGCATCCACCATATAGCCCTGACCTTGCACCATCAGACTACCATTTATTTCGATCTTTGCAGAACGCCTTAAATGGTAAAACTTTCGGCAATGATGAGGCTATAAAATCGCACTATGTTCAGTTTTTTGCAGATAAAGGCCAGAAGTTCTATGAGCGTGGAATACTAAATTTGCCAGGAAGATGGATGGATGGAGATGAATAAAGTTCATTCTAAGTTTTATTAAAAATGCATTTACTTTCTTTTAAAAAATCCGCAATTACTTTTTAGGCAACCCACTAAGTCTCCTGCTAAAAAGAACTACTTCTGTCTTGCACGGACTTACGTCAAGAACACTTTCGGCAGCCAATTAACCAAATTTACTGACTTTCACGGGCAAATCGTCTGCTCTTTAATTCCCCATTACTCCCCAGTAGGCCTGCATCTTAACAATGCGGATCGTTCCATCTTCTTAAGTAGGCGGATATTTTACTGTAGCAACCTGCCCTTTAACAATGCAAATTTGCCCAAGAACATTCCATTAAGGAATAGGGGCAAACTTCTCACATATCAATGAGTGCTGCCCGATTCAAGTTTAAGGTAAATGATAAGGGCCCTCCTTTTTATAGCCGTGTCCGAACGGCGTGTTGCAGTGCGACACCTCTTTGGGAAAAGTTTTTACATGGCTGTAATACCATTTTTTCAAATGGCACAGTGCCTCACAAATGTCGCCAGCATTAGGAGGCGATAACCACCGCCGAATTTTGTTATTTTTTTTTCTGATGTTCTCGCCAAGATGTGCTAACGCTGTGGTGTCTTCCACCCACACCAATATCCGCCTTGGTAGCCTAAAAATAGGTAAAGTCCCATATAAATCTATTTCAAGACTTTACTTCTTTAGACTCAAAAAGCCTAAATGAAATGAATGAAAATAAAATACTCAATCCCGTGCACACTTATGTGCACGGGATTACCAAGTTTTTTTCTTCTACAAATATTTTTTTCTTTTTTAACACAAGAAAGTAAAGGAAATGAGTCCTTTGTGTATCCAAAACTTAAGATTTATGAACCAGCCCTCTTTATTCGGATGGATAACTATTGTACATCAGAAAATGGACCGATGAGGGTCATTTTATTGGCAAGCGAATACAACTGTATTACACCACTTTTTCCCCGTAAAAAGATCTTTGTAACCCCAGAGTCTTTCTATGTCTCGCACTCTTATTCAAAGGACATTTAATTTGGCTCGCATATTGTCCCTATACAGTTTTTCAGTTTTTTTTTCTGGCTGCCTCCAAGATATATCAAATTTGTATTCTGCACTTAAAGACCTCTCATTTGAGTCGAATATTGTCTTGATCTACCTTCATGTTAGTTTTGAGGTTTTTTGCGGTGGGTCGGCGTCACACTCCTGGCTCCCAAATATTGTCTTTTCTCCTTTTTCATTTTCATATGTAGCGGACATACTTTTCGCCACTAGGAACTTTTCTTCATAAGAATAGTCCCTCGATCACAAGTATCCCGTATCGATCAAGATTTAGAGCGGCAATTACCACTCAAATTTTTAGCATTTTCCTTCAGTTTATGTGGCATTCTAACTCTAAGTTAATAATTTTTCCCCAGGGACTTGAAGAAATGGTCTTTTGAGGCTATACTCAAAATCTTTTCGGCAATTTCCATTTGTAAGCCAATTGTATGGCATATGTTGTCCTCCAAAAAATGTCAGAAGTTCGTATTTACCGAATTTGGCACTGGATGTCCTGGCATTCGAAGAATGATGGATTTCGTAGCGCTGATGAAGATTCGGTATACTAGCCAAAAGCCCTTAACATTGGTTCTAGTAGAAGTTAGATTACATACTAAAGAAGTGAAAAATACCTTTAGAAAATCATTTTTCAAACTTTCTCCAAGACAAATATTTTGAGCTCTTGCTTCTTGTTCATCATGAAAAAGCATTCTTAAAAATTTTCTCCCAAAAAGAAAACATAAGAAGAAACAAGGAGTCATTCTACCCAGCACTGCTATCAAATCATCGGATGTGTTTTTTTTTTTTTAGAAAAACTTCTTGATTCATTGCAACAGCAACCAAGGAACATCCCATATGTACTAAATATAAGTTCAATATTTTGTGGTAAAGTGCAAATACCTCAAAAACAGAATACAACGATGTTGAGGATGAAGCGGAAAAATTGCTGCTGCATAACCGCATGGATAACCTTGTCTTGGGTGGTGTGCTAAAGCATTCGATAGCAAAAATCAAAACAAGTTAAAAGAATTGTGGAGAAACCAACCACTTGAGCTGAGCTAGAAATGGTCGTTGTAATATTTAAAAATGCCAGTATGCTTAATATACTCGGCCACAGAAGTTCTGTGAGACGCGCTCAATTGCATAATGAGTGCGAAATTTAACTAAATCGATAAAAATACATACACACATACATTTCTATGTTTAACCAACTCGTGTGGCATATCAATTACAAAACAAAATTGAGATTATTTAATGCTTGATTACACAAGTTGTGCAAATTCCAGCTGTAAATATTGCAAAAACGAAAAATAAAATACTATGTATTGAAAAAACAACAAAAACTTCATATTCACATTAATAATCGTATGTATATACGTATGTAGCTGCACAAGCAACAGCGTCTATGCATGTCTATGTATGTATGTAGGTTTGTGTATGTACGTATGCGCTTACACATAATCCAGCATCCAAACAACAAGAACGCCAAAAAGAAAACAACCACAATAACACCAAACAAAAAAAAAACGACCATACAAAATTTACCATCCATCTCCATCCATCTACCCGACCAAAAACAAGATTTTTGTTGTGCATTCAAGAAATCAGGTTTGTGTCTTAAGTCTTTTGTTTTTAACTATGGATTTTCGGTTTGGGTCGTTTCAACTCTGCGCCAACAAACATGTTTGACCGTTTCCATACCATTTCGCTGTGTATATTTTGTATTTTCTTCAGATTCTTCAATACATCGTTTTCAATCGATGGTCTATCAGTCTTAGCCATGAGTGCATATGTAAAAGTTCGGCAAGGGAATCAAAAAAGAAAACAAAACATAAAAACGACCACATAAAATGTAAATAACTGAAATATTTGTGGTTTTGGAAAGGAATGCCATGGAAAAGTAGTTTATACAAGAACCTTTAAAAAAAGTGTAGTGAATAACTAGGAAATGTTTGCGCAAAAACAAAAATATGTAATATTTTATTAAAGCGCAAATAAAAAAGGAAGTTAAAAATATCGCATTGGTATATGCATATAAAACCCCGCGTTTTTATATAATATTACAAAAATTGTGTTCTATGTGGGTGTTACCAATTTTGATTCACACAAATACTGTTTGTCTTTGTAAACGAAGGTCATGCACATCTCTCACTTCCACGTTCTAGTTTCGCACAGCCATACAGCCCTTTGATAATATTTTCTCATTGGAGCTGAAATCTCTTGGTTTCGTTTTCGGCTACTATCGTAACAAAGTTCATTTAGATTGCGATAAAAATATGTAACTAGATAAAATCACAATTTGAAGCAAAACTAGAGCATATGATAAAAACAATATTTGAAACTCAACTTTGTGTTAAGAAAACTGGAATATTCGTGGGACGAACAACACAGGTAGAGTTATGACGTAAAAATCAATTTTAAGTATTACTGTAAAATATTTTTTATATTGATACGAGAATCGACGCTCTTTCATAACTTCCACTTTTCATTGGAATCTGGTAATAAATGTATTTTAAAGCTTTATAAGTCCAATATTGATGATATCGGTTGTGGTTGTTGTAGCCACATTTGCATGTGGGGATGGCGATGCTCGTCAAACTCCTGTAGGTGAGCAAGCTCGTTCCGATCCAAATGAACGATCGCCGCGGGAACAGGGTGGCCCATGGTTTTTTAAAGGCTCCAATAACTCGCCTTGTCACATCGAGCATCATAGTCACTCAGTATTTATGCAAGAGCCGGTGCCGCCCTTCTTCTCATTGAGATTCATCGCTCGATAGCGCTAATCGTCCGCGACTGCCGGAGTATTCCACTATCCGCAACCTGTGAACGTGCGCGGTAGCTCGCAGCTAAGCTTCTGTGACAGGAATGAACACCACACTGATCGGACCTCGGCGTTTGTGGCTCACCACTATCCCGTGATATCGGTTAGACCATATTTGGCATGGGTATTAAACTCCCTGTGACAAATTTTGCCAAAATCGGGTAAAAATTACATGTAAGCCTCGAAATTGGATAAACGATCTGTTTTTTTATAAAATTTCTTTATTTTTAAAGACTGTAGTGTAAACAATGCAGACAGACAAACGGACGGACATGGCTAAATCGTGGAAAAATTTAAGAACGATCCAGGTGGAAATAAACATTTAGAAATGTTTAGAGGAGTTTATTTCTAAAAATCTGAATCGCCAACAAACACTACAGATTTGGAGGAATGATGAAGTTAGAATATCCTCCATTCGATGTTAGAGGATCAATGAAGCTCGAAAATAACCAAAGATATAATAAGACCCACTCTTGCTGATCTCAGTCAATCAATTAACTTGTGTCATATGACTTTTGTTTGAGTCACCGCTTAATTTGACCCGCGTTGATTACTTCTGTGTTACAATATACTGTTGATGCCACAAGTATGTAGCAAGAAACCACTAATTCAAATAAAGTTAATTTACATTTTAACTGGTTTTACTTTCAATTTAAGAAATCACCATTGTTTGCTTATATAAACTTCAATGACTGCACAATTGGAACAGGAAAAACCCCTCATTGTTTTATTTAAAGAAATGAATTAATTTTTCGTACAGTAGCAAGTGATTATGTGGTGTGAACAAAAGAAATAAAAAATACTTTGGCAACCAGTAATTATACTCAGCACGACATCAGAGGCCTGGGAAACGCCTGCGCTGGGACACATTCCAAAAAAGTTATGGTGTAGGGCAGTGTGGCCATTATGGTATGTTCTCGATTAAATTGTATGACATGCAATTTTTGAGTTTAGTAGAAATTATTATCGACAGATCGCTTCATGGAGGCCACTGCAGCGCAGGGGTTAGCATATCCGCCTATGAAGATGAACGGCTGGTTTCGAATCCTGCCTAGAAAGAACATCAGAAAAAAATGTCAGGGGTGGTTATCCCCTCCTAACTACTATGCAAATTTTGCCCATGAACATTCCACTAAATAACAGGGGCAAACTTCTTACATCTCAATGAGTGCAGTCCGATTCAAGTTTTTAAGCTCAATGATAAGGGGCCTCCTTTTTAAAGCCGAGTCCGAACGGCGTGCCGCAGTGCGACACCTCTTTGGCATAGTACCTCACAAATGTTGCCAGCATTAGTAGGGGAAAACCACAGCTTACAATTTTTTTGATAGTCTCGCCAGGATTCGAATCCCTGGCGTTCAGCGTCATAGGCGGACATGCTAACCTCTGCGCTACGGTGACCATCATGAGGTACTATGCCATGCAAAAACTTCTCCCCAAAGAGTTTTCACACAGCGGCACGCCGTTCGGACTCGGCTATAAAAAGGAGGTATCTTCTCATTGAGCTTAAACTTAAATCGGACAGCGGTCATTGATATATGAGAAGTTTGCCACAATATTCGTGGGCATATTTGCAATTTTAGGTCGCTTCATAGAGCATTTCAAACATTTAGGTACATTAATTAACCGATTTCGCAAAAAATTCGGGCAGTAAGCTGTATTAGTGAGTTACATACGCAGACGACGTTATAATACTTCCAAGAGGTAAGGATCCGAACCAGCTATGCAGAAGGGCCGAAAGGGTCTTGCATATGGCATATGACTTGGAAAGACCAAGAGGTCTCCATGTTAATCCATAGAAGACTGAAATATGCCTATTCACGAGAAAGACGAAGATGGGCTAATTTAACGCACCACGTTTCCTTAATAAGACGATTTTGATATCTGCCGAGGTCAAATACTTAGGGGTGATCTTGGACAGGAAACTGAATTGGAAGTGTCACATTTAGGAGCGTACTGAGAAGGCGGACAAATGTTAGGCACTATGAAGACGGGCCGTAGGCTCGAAATGCGGCCTGAATCCGACGATAGTCCACTGGCTCTACAGGAGCGTGATTAAACCAATACTTACTTACGCCTCAGTAGTTTAGTGGAAAGCTTTGGAGAAAAAGTGTAACATAAGGACCAAATAACAGGTTCAGAGAACATGTTGTCTTGGCATAGGTGGGCCACGCCCAGTTAGGCACTGAAGGCTATTCTAGATATCCGACCCATTGACATACAGATTAAATGTGAGGCAGTTAGTACGAGACTATGAGACTTAAGGCGATGGCAGAATGGATTGAGTATGGGTGCAACTCATACCATCGCGGTATAATCGAGGCAACGACAGGAAACTTTGAAGAAAGTGAAGAGGTTTCCGATCGGATACCTGAGATGACACTTGAGGTCGAGTGCGAGGCACTGCTGCCAGCGGCACAGTTTTAAATTGACGGAATCCAGGTATTGCTATCTGGAATTATGTTACACGGATGGATCAAAGCTAGAGAACAGAGTGGGCCTGGGGTTCTACATTGAGAACCCAGGGACTGAGATCTGTTTTAGACTGCCTGACCATAATGCGGTCGTGAAGCAGAGATCCGGGCGATCACGAAATGCGCGAGGACGTCGAGTGTTAACATCTTTACGGACAGTAAAGTTGCCATAAGGGCAATAACAACTTGGACGGTAAGGTCACGAACAGTCTTGCAGTGTAAGAAGGAGATTAACGCCTTCTCTGAGGATGGCAAAATCCGCATTGTTTTGGGTGCCGGGCCATAACGGAGTAAGGGGAATGAAAGAGCTGACGGTTTGGCGGTGATGGCCAGAGGACTGCCGTCAATGAATTTAGTTTACCCTTTCGGGTCGACGCAGTCCGTATTAGGGTCGTGGGCGACGCATGCGCATGCAACCCTGTGGAACAGAGAAATGATAGGTAGGACGGCGAAAATCCTAATGGGGGGGTCCAGATGGTGAAAAGACGAGGCTGTTACTGAAAGGTAGCTATTGGTATCATAACGGGACACAAAGGACTACGAGCTCACTTATATGAAATCCGAGTGGCAAGTTATAGCATGTGTAGGGTATGCGGGGATAATGATGAGACGTTGGAGCATTTTCTTTGTCATTGTCCGGCTTTCGCGTCTAACAGATACCGGCACTTAGGTGGGGACACAATACCAGGCATGAACCAACTTAGTGGAGTGGCATGGAAAACAATTAAGGATTTTTTAAGTAGCACGGAATTCCTAACTTAGATTTTCTTTTTTCGATGGTATTTTTGTATTTATTATTTAGAGCGCACAGTAAGCCGATTACTGGCTTAGGTGAATGTCCTTAGTAACATGGGGCTGATTAACATCCCCACCCTCTTTTCAACTTAACCGGATCCCAAGGATGGCTTGTTTGTGCATTACAGCCGCACTGAGGACGACGCCATCTGATGCACTGAATTTAATGCTACATCGTATGCCTCTGGACATTGTGGCTACCAAAATCGCAGCGACCACTGCCATGAGGTTAAGGGAGCTTTCTCATTGATCATGTGGAGGCCACGGACACTGTGTTATACTTGATACTATATCCGATGTTTCAGGCAGTGTGGATTACACCCTACCTGAGCCGCTTTTTGATAAAAATTACTGTACCACTATTCCTGATAGAACCGATTGGAACTACGATATTCCTGGTAACAGAAGTTACACAGATTTCTATACGGATGGTTCCATACTAAACGACCAGGTGAGCTTTGGGGTGTACTCTAAAAATCTAGAACTTGTCATATCGAAAAGGTTACCCGACCACTGCAATGTGTATCAAGCGGAGATCCTTGCAATTAAGGAAGTGGTGGAATGGCTAAGATATAATGTCATTACGACGATTGGCATTAATATCTTCTCAGAGGTGGCTGAATAGTTCAAAATTCACCTGTTATGGGTACCGGGCCACAGAGATATCCCAGGGAATTCTAAAGCAGACGAGCTTGCGAGACTAGGAACTACCTTACACACTCCAGGGACACTACAATCTGTGGATATGCCTCTAGCGACATATATGGTAGGTTTTCAGGACCAGGCCTGAAGGGTAACGAATGATAGATGGTCACTAAGAGGGGGCTGTGAGCATTCCAAAACTATGTGGCCTCATCTAGATTTGAAGAGGTCTGCTGCTTTGCTGTCATTGGCTAGAACAGACGTCTCATAATCATTGTGTCCGTCATGACGGGTCACTGTCTAATAGGAAAACATACTGACAGACTGAAGGTTGCCAGCAACGACTTTTGCAGAAGCTGTAGGGGCATCGAGGAAGAAGAGACTATAGAACACCTTCTGTGTGTGTGTCCCGCACTAGCAGTTAGAAGGAGTACCTCTATAGGTTCTCATTCTTTGAGAACCTGTCTGATTTAGCGGATGTGAACGTTCGCAAGTTGTTGGGCTTTTTAAAGCGATCTGGATGGTTCAACGGTAGGAACTAGAAGGCATCTTCCTTCTTCTGTTCCTATGATATCACAATGGACAAAAACGTCTAAGTCAGTCTGATGACAGACTGCCACTCAAACCTAACCTAACCTTCAACCTTCAACCTAACCTACATACATATATTATAAAATCCGAAATATGGCCCAGTTCGGGCTATATGTGAATGTTGGCGATCTTGAGCCAATAAAAAAATATAATTTTTCATCCGATTGTGGCGAAATTCGGTACAGTTAGTTGTTTTGAGATCCTCTTTATCCTTAGCCAGTCAAGATCGGGCTTTATTTATAACTTTATATTGATCGATTTGTCTAATATACGTTTTGAGTTCATAAAAGAGTAATTTTTATTCGACTGCGATGAAAAGCGTTGATATTTGTTGTTTTTGGCTTGTGGTGGCTTCCATAGAAACTTAGCTCCCGGAGACCACTAAAGTACTAGCGATCCGCCTGTGTCTGATAATTTATTTTCTGCTATCAATAAAAATCTTCAGTTCTGGCGATATTCATTTGCGCGGACATTCAGCGCGATTCTTTTTTAGCCTTTGAGAGACAAATAATCTTATCTTATATATTGGGTTGCCCAAAAAGTAATTGCGGATTTTTTAAAAGAAAGTAAATGCATTAATAATAAGACTTAGAATGAACTTTAATCAAATATACTTTTTTTACATTTTTTTTCTAAAGCAAGCTAAAAATAACAGCTGATAACTGACAGAAGAAAGATGGCAATTACAGAGTCACAAGCTGTGAAAAAATTTGTCAACGCCGACTATATGAAAAATCCGCAATTACTTTTTGGGCAACCCATATAAAAATTATTTTGGTTTTTTTTGTAGGTTTGTTTATTTGTTTGTTTGTTTTTTTGTTTGTTTTTTTGTTCCTTAAAGACTCAGAAACGGCTGAACCGATTTTCTTGAAATTTTCACAAATGGTGCATAATGATCCCGTGGTGAAAATATGGTACTACATTTTTTGATATCTGAGATGGTTGGTCGATTTAAGCGAAATTTCGTGTGCTTTTTTGTAGTACCCTAAAAGTAAAAACTTGGTATCCAAATTTCGGATGGGGTACAGGGGGGCCGCCACACCCTAAAACCTACCAAACATATATTTAGACCAATCGCGACAATATGGAACTCAAATGAAAGGTATTTAGGATAAGAAAACGTATCTGATATCCAATTGTCGGGCTAAGTGTTAGGGGGACCACCCAAATCCCCTAAACACCCCTAAATCGGACATATTAACCAACCATGGCAATATGGGACTCAAATGAAAGGTATTTGCGAATAGAATACGAATCTTATATCCAAATATGAGACCTCGTTTCTGGGGGTCCACCCCTTCCCCAAAACACCCCCCGAACAGAACATTACTGACCATGGGATTATGGGGCTTAAATAAAAGGTATTTGGGTGCAGAATGTGAATCTGATATCCAAATATGGGACCATGTGTTTGGGGGTCCGTCCTTACCAAAAACATCCCCCAAAGGGGGAAATTTGAAATTTACGACCCTAGCAATATGGAAATTTACGACCCTAGCAATATGGGGCTCAAATGAAAGGTCTTTGGAAATAAAGCACGAATTTGATATCAATATTCGGGAAAAGTGTCTATGGGGCCACGCCACCCCCACAACACCACCCAAATAGTAAGTATTTGCTGACTATTGCAATATGAGGCTCATATAAGAGGGTTTTTAAAGTGGAACACGAATCCGATATATATTTTCAAGACCAACTCACTGAGTGGCCGCCCATCCCCCAAAACACCACCCAAGCCGATCATGTTTGCCGACTATGGAAATATGGGTCTCAAATTAAAGGTATTAGGGAGTATAAAACGTATCTGATATCAATATTAGGGACCAACTGTCTAGAGGACGTCCCAACACCATAACAACCCCCAAATAGAACATATTTTCTCACCAAGACAATTTGGGTCTTAAAGAGAGTGGAACTAAATATTGGCTGACTTTTGCAATAAGGAGTTTAAATGAGATTAGAAAACGAATTTGATATCCAATTTTGAGGCCAATGGCAATATGGGGTTCAAATAAATGATATATATTGGGTTGCCCAAAAAGTAATTGCGGATTTTTTAAAATAAAGTAAATGCATTTTTAATAAAACTTAGAATGAACTTTAATCAAATATACTTTTTTTACACTTTTTTTCTAAAGCAAGCTAAAAGTAACAGCTGATAACAGACAGAAGAAATAATGCAATTACAGAGTCACAAGCTGTGAAAAAATTTTTCAACGCCGACTATATGAAAAATCCGCAATTACTTTTAGGGCAACCCAATAGATATATGAGAATAGAGCACGTTGCTGATATATTTTCCGGGCTTAGTGTGTGGGGGACAACCCCAATCTCCAAAACACCCCTAAATCGGGCATATTTACCGACCATGTCAATATGGAGCTTAAATGAAAGGTATTGGGGGTTAGAGCAAGAATTGATACCCACTTTCGGGACCAATTTTTTAGGGGTCTAGCCCTTTCCCAAAATACCCCAAAAACAGCAATTTTTTACTGACCATCGCAATATGGGGCTCAAATAAAGGTATTTGAAAGTAGAATACGAATTTGATATCCAAATGTAGGTCCATATATTCAGGGCATCACCCCTTCCCCAAAAAACCCCCCAAAGCGTAATAATTTTTCGACCATGCCAATATGTGGCTCAAATTAAGGGTATCTGAGTTAAGAAAACGAATGTGATAACCTATTTTGTGGCCATGTGTTTGGGAGACGCCTCATCGTGTAAACTTCCCTAAACCGATGGCAATATGGGATTTAAATAAATGGTATTTGAAAGAAGAGCACGATGCTGATATTTTTTCAGGCCCACGTGTCTGTGGGACCACCTCACCCCCAAAAACACCCCTAAATCAGATATCATGAGAATATCGGGCTGAAATAAAGAATTTAAAGAATGAAGTACACCTTACATCCAAACTTAAATTGGTAGGCCAATAAAGATCATATGGGATTCAGATAAAGGTACTTATATTGTTAAACTTTCAGTCAAGCGATATACTATTTTCGTAGCATGGTATTTCACTAAAGGCTCTTTAATTGTCGAAAATAAATATTCCAAGGGAACTTTTGTTCCATATAAAGTAAAAAAAGGCGCAGCGGCGCGGACCCGGGTCAGTATAGTATAAAATAAAATTACATTTCAAATTGCTATTTAAAGACTCCCCATTTCGATGATTATCTGTTTAGTTGAAATTATTTTTTTCGGGTTTCAAAATAATCTTAATTGAAAACAAAAGATTGGCAACTCTGCTCTAAAGTACCATAGTGCTCAAATATAATTTACAACAGAAGCTTAGTGTTAAAAAAAGACACCATTTACTTTGTTGCGAACCTGTATTTTAATCAGCAGGAATGGCTTAATGCCACACTTTTGATGATCAAGCGCAGACACTCCTCTTACACATTCTGGTACAAATTAGATGCATTAAAGAGATGTTGACCCTGCTCGAATGTTTTCCAAATGTTCGTAAATTAAAAATTGTTGATGAGATTTTCCCCCACAGATCAAATGTATCAAATTTTATAACTCATTTACAAGAAATCCAAAGTGTATAAAATTTCAACAAAACAAAACATTCGAAAATTTAATACCTATTTTTTACTAATACAGATGAATCACCTAACAGAACATACCGGATTATTGATTGGCGTTAAGATTACCATTCGTCGTGCATCTTGCGACAGAAAAAAATGTGTGTCAAAATCCCACGCAAACTCTGAAAACCTCAAGCCACAATATAAACAAATAATTAACTGCTTAGATTAACATAAATTAACATTAATGAGAGACGCAACGCACTCCCAACATCTTGCCCATGTGTATTTATGAATGTATTTCGTTGTTGATACTAGATATAACATAACTTAGGTGTTTTATAACATGATTTAAAGAAAGTGGAAGTTCGTGATACACTTCATTGGAATTTGAAGCCGTGGTAATAAACCATGTCTGTGTGGTGTGTTTCTTATATAGATTGGCTGTGAGGAAGTGAAATTTCTTAAATGGATATCATTGTTAAGCTCAAGAAATTGAATTGGGTGATCGCTCCATATGACTGCTGTATCCAAATATTACCAATCCTAGAACATAACCTGCTTAAGACAGGCCTGTGTTAAATTTTGGCTCAATTTCTTCATTATTAATTAAAAGACTGTAGTGTGACTACAATTATCATCGCTAAATGGTTTTTTAAGTTATGGATGTTTACCTATGGACTTAAATACTAAAGTACTGGACCGATAATATATATGTATCTACTATTACAAACTGTAATGACAAAGCAAAAGTTAAATTAAAGCAAATCATAACTGAAGACGGTCCTATCGGCCTTGCTACATTTGTAGACCTATATTGAGCATAAACCTCTAATTTTAAATGTGCTTTCGTCATTCCTATATTTAAAATAGATCATTTACTTTTTGTACCATGTCTAAAAGCTCTAGAATTTATGTTCGAAAGACAACCTGTTTCATGAAAAATCCTACGATAAACCACTGTAAATAGAAGCAAAACATAATAGCACTGGTCAACAAAATGAAAAAAGTTGGCTGTTTCCCCCCGATTTTTTTTTTTTTTTGGGTTTCTATCTTAAATTGGGGCTTTATTTCCAAGTCTTTTTTTTTTGTTTTTGAGATATTGTGTAGTTCCATACTTAAAGATTTTTACCCAGATTTTCGTTTTTTTGGACACAAAATAATATTTTATTGTTGTTTTTTATATGAATTTGCAAAAAGAATTTTGTGTGCTTTATCTAATTAGTTTCACAATATATGTGGTGAATCTATATTTGAGAAATATAAAAAAATCTATATTGGACTTCTTCAAAATTACATATTAGTTTCAGTTGGAAAAGATATGGCATAAATTCCGTAACACTCATGACTTATGACTTTGATTTGCAATTAATTTTTCGATAAATATTTTCTTTTTTTTTTAATTGGCTGTGACAGAATATTTGTTCCACTAGCCGAACGTAGAATAGCGTTCTAAGCGCCTCGATCTTCTGCGTTCATTCTAAAATCTCTGACATTAAGTTTCGAGGTGTCTCCCACTTCCTTTTGGTCTTCCCCATTTGCGTCTACCACCATGTTTGCCTTCGAACGTAGAATAGCGTTCTAAGCGCCTCGATCTTTTGCGTTCATTCTAAAATTTCTGACATCAAGTTTCGAGGTGTCTCCCACTTCCTTTTGGTCTTCCCCATTTGCGTGTACCACCATGTTTGCCTTCAAAAGACTTATTTGCTGGAACTTCTTCATACATTCTGACAACATGACCTAGCCAACTCAGCGTGTAACTATGCTATCGTCGTCATACAGCTCATACAGGTTCATACGTCTATATATTGTATATAATTTTTTTATATTTTACGAAGAATCTTTTTCTCAAATACTCCAAGCACTGCCTCATCTGCTTTCACAAGTACCCATGCTTCAGAACCATATAACAGCACTGGTAGCATCAGTGTCTTGCAAAATATAATTTTCGTCTGTCGAGAGGTGGCCTTGTTTCTAAACTGCTTACTTAGTCCAAAGTAGCATCTGTTTGCCAGTGCTATTCCTTGCTTAATCTCAAAACTGGTGTCATTCGTTTCGGTTACGACGGTGCCGAGGTAGATAAAGTTGCTGACTATCTCAAAGTTGTGGTTCCCAACTTTCTCCATTTTCTTTATCTGCTTGGTTGTGCAAGGCTTTTTGGGAGTTGAAACCATCCATTTCGTCTTATCTCCATTTACTACCAGCCCCATTTTCACTGACTCTCTTTCGTTTCTATCAAAGGCAGCAGTTACTACTTCCCGTGACCGACCTATGATATCGATGTCGTCGGCATAGGCGAGTAGCATGTGTTCTCTTGTGATTAGTGTGCCATATCTATTCACATCTGTATCTCGTATAATCTTCTCCAAAAGGATATTAAAGAGAACTGAAACCTCGTTTGGTATAAAATGGTTCGGAGAGATTCTTTCCTATTCTTACTGAGGAACGCGTATCAGCAAGTATCATACTGCAGAGTCTTATTTATTAATTTTGCAAGGATACCAAACTCAGACATGGCTTGAAATACCTTTGAACGTAAAGGAGTATCGATAGTGGCTTTATAGTCAACAAAGAGATGGTAGGTGTTGATTTTATCTTCTCGGGTCTTTTCCAGGATTTGGCGCAGTGTGAATATCTGGTCCAGGGTGGATTTACCAGGTCTAAAGCCGCATTGATAGGCCCCAATTATTTCATTGACTTTAGGTTTAAATCTTTCACACAGTACGCTCAAGTCTGGTCTTATATAGTTCAGCGGGTAACCCATTGGCTTCTGCTGCCTTGTTGTTTTTTAGTCGGCTCACTACTACTTGCACCTCATTCTGACTAGAAGGTAAACATTCTATACCATCATCAGGGATTGGTTCTGCGGTTCTTCGCCGCCAACGTCGGACACTAGCAGTTGGGTACAATTACCTTTCCATATTCTCAGCATGCTATCTGTGTAAGTTACCAGATTTCCTTCTTTGTCTCTGCAGGAGGATGTGCTTGCACCAAAGCCATCGGTTTGATGTTTAATTCTTTAATAGAATTTCCGGACTTCATTCTGAATCCTGTACATCTCAATTTGCTCACACTCACGTCTTTACATTTTCTTTTTCTTTCTGCGGAATAGACGTTTCTCTTCTCCTTTTCTCCCGATACCTCTCCTTCATCTGGCGCGTTGCTACTAATTGCAGGGTTGCTCTATATGCCGCATTCTTGGCTTCAGCAGCATTTCGACACTCTTGGTCGTACCATGGGTTTCTTGGAGAAGGCTTCTGACACCCAAGTACGGATTTTGCTGCATTTTCCTTGGAGTTGTCAATAGTTTGCCACTGCGCTATTATATCATCGGAACAAGGAGTGCTTTCATTAAGCAGTTGGGTCAGTCGAGTGGAGTATGCCGCTGCCATCTGTTGTGTTTGCAGCTTTTCAATGTCCAGCTTCCGTGCAGTGTCTGATCGTACTTTCCTCGCCATGTTCAATCGCGTGCGAACCTTTGCTGCAACAAGGTAATAAACCGAATCTATATTGGCTCAACGGATCGATCGTACATCTAACACGCTGGATGAATGCCTTCCATCTATCATAACGTGATCAATTTGGTTCCTCGTGTTTTGATTTCTATAAATATATTTATATTAAAAATGAGAGAAAAAGCTGGCGTATGATGGCATATTTATTAAAATGTACACATACGCACCCATGTCCAATAAATATTACAAAAAAAATGGCGTTGTCAGAGGTTCCCGCCGAATCATGGGAGTTACGAACTTTAAAGAACTTCGTTTTCCCCTGAAAAACAACCGTGGACATGGCATGCATTTCTTACATTTAAGATGAGCAACCCTTAGCTTGGCCAATGGAAAAGACGGTCCTCGTGGCACTTAACCTATCGAAGGCATTCAATACGGTCAGCCATGCCAAACTATTTGAGGACATCGGCAACACGTCCCTCCAGCCAGGCCTGAAACGATGGGTCGCGAATTATCTGTATGATCGCCAGTCTTTTGTGGAATTGAGGGATAAGAAGTCGAAGCACCGTAGAGTGTAACAGGGAGTTCCCTGAGGCGGAATGTATCTCTGCCACCGTTTAACCTCTACCTACATAACTACATGCTGCCCGTGCGAAGACATAACTACATGCTGTCTAAGCAATACCTTTTGGACTGTTATCGCAGTGACCATCCAAATCATCTTGTGGATAGATATCCACCGCCCAGAAGCTTTAAGGTAGATGTACATTATCTAGAGCGTGAGTTTCAACACTAAAATAGTGAACCTCTAGATCATGCGGCATATGAAGCGGGTATATACAACATTCATGCAGACACGGTAGCAGATACGGTAAATGGCTACCGGGTGAATGTAGTCCTCGGAGAACGACCTCCTCCCATTGCACCTGAAGAAATTGACCTTCCCCGGCAAACCAGAGTAGTTCTGGCTCAATTACGGTACGGCAGATACAAGTGCAGGTTATATATGTCCCTATTGTGATCAGGGCCCACACGACACACGTCACCTGTTTCACTAACCAGCCAGACCCACTCGACTCACATCCAGATCCAGATCCCTCTGGACGCACCCCATCAATGTAATTCCATTCTTAAGTACTCCTAAATCGCAATTTTGCTTAAGTCCGATATAGGTTTTTATATTTTTCCAGTATATATTAGTTTTATTTTGAATAACCTGGTGTTTCGGTTTATGGTTTTATTGTCCGGCAGAATCATTGGACCTTACTTTTTCAAAAATGAGGTTGGATCAACAGTTACGGTGGATGGATTGCGCTATCGAGAGACGATTAAAGATTTTTTCTCGGAGTTGGATGGTATTGATCTGGATAACGTTTACCTTCAACCAGACGGCGCTACGAGTCATACAAGCAAGGAAACCATGGCTCTTTTACAAATAAAGTTTCCGAGCCGTGATACATTTGGAAGAGATGATCAAAAATGGTCACCGGAATATTGTGATTTAACATTTTCGTTTTGGACCACGTGATAGAAAAGATGTACGCCAACAGCAAAGCGTCGTTTCAAGAACTTAAAGTTAGAATTCATGAGGCTTTCCTATCGAGGATATAGGGCAGCTACTTTGCGATTTGGTTATAGAAAATGAAAAGGATATGGTCCTGTAATTGATGAGAGGTATATAGTCCTGCAATGTGGGTGTGTTGGCCATTTGGCTGATTTTCTTTTTAATTACTTTATTTTCATTACGGTATACTTTGCTCTTTATGTTATATTTTTATAATAAACATCCGATCTTTTTTTGTTTAAATAATAAAATAAATTTAAATAGCATTTTTCTTTGAATACCAAAATAACACCTCTTATTGAAAAACCCTTTATATCAAGCAGACGAAAGATAAAATACATCGCAACAACATATGCTATATTTTAAAAAGAAGGGCTATTGAAAAAGAACTGTTGCCGAATTTAGCAATTTCAATTTGAAATAGAAACGCTTAATATCGGAGAAAACAAAGTTCGTGTTGACCAGTGTAATTTATCCATTAATACTTCCAAGGCGGGTTCAAAAAAGTGGTCTCACGCGAACAGCTGTTAACAGCCGGCCAGGTTTGACGGTATTAAGATGTCAGATTATTGTTTGCATTCCCTTTGTTGTTATCTTCTTTCTCGCATATTCTCCGCTCATGCACACACACGTATTCACAATTTGTTTGCGTGTGTTTGCAAAACGACGATCACAGCAAGATGGCGAATTGCACCATATGATTTGTGGTTTTTGTACAAAGGAGACTTCCTTTAATTGTTTTGCTATGTAATACTTCAAGCAAAATTCGCATGGATGCATATTTGTAGAATTCAAACGGATTTACTTTGAGAATTTCCAAGTACAAACAAAAGCCCTCAAATTTTGAGAGGAAATCATTTCAAGATCAAATGTTAACGGCACACTCACTTGCGAAACGGTAACCCGTTATTACACGCAAATTTTAACTCCATTAAATAGACATTTAAAAACATATTCAATACAATTTTTAGTAAAAATTCTTAAAAATTCCATTTAATGAAATTTTATTTAGACATTTTTTAAAATGGTGATATTTTTTAAATCAAAATTTTGGGATATTTTTCAATAAGCTTAAATTTAAATTTAATTTAAAATAATGTTTATCTAATATAATTTCAGTGAAATCTATTTCTTAGATTTTTTCAACAAATCAAAGAATGCATCGTCTCAAGGATTCGGATGTGCTTGTGGGAGTACTAACCAATAATCAAAGCATAAATATACAAAATAAAGGCATGAATAATATGAATAATAACCCACAGGTTATTGGAACCGTTGGGAATTTGACAGCCAGTGCTTGTGATGCATTGCCCAAGGCCTTTGTGCAATCTATGAAAACTCTATTCGATATTTTGGATGATCAACGTACGGGCTATGTGAAATTTGTTGATATTGAGAAAGGTTGGCAGGACGATGGCAGCAAAGGCCTACCAAGGGGTGTTATAGAATCATTGCGAAAAGTCACACCAGCCAGTGGCCTTTTAACATTCGATAGATTTTGTGCTGGTCTTAAACTATGCCTATTGAGAAACCAAAACACCCAAATAGCAGCTGCGCCTCCACATGGGGACCAATTGCAGGCGCAAACAAAAATCACTGCAGTAACGAATAGTGCTCCCAGTTGGAAAACAAAGTCACCTAGTAAATCACAGCGACCCCCATCAGCTCCGGCATTGGATATAGAAAATCCTTTGCCCACAAATCCTTGGACAGGCAATAGAACATTAAGTTTACCTCAACTAAGTCCAGATTCGGATGGAGATTTAACAACATCCTCGAATGCCATATGTTCGCCCTATAATACACCACCGCCTCCACCAAAACCACCCCGAGCATCAGCTTTACACGCTAATGTTGCCATTTCAGGAGTAACAGCTGGCGGTGGTGGCATATTGACCGCATCCAATAATGTTATGGATAAGGCCGAAATTCGAAATGCTTTGCAAAATTGGCAAATGGGAGTGCTGCGCAACGAAATTGATTCAAAAGACAAACAAAAGCCGGCAAATTTTCTACAGCAATGTGGGTATCGTGGCAGTGCGGATGGTGGCTCCTCCTCGGCCACCGACAGTGGTAACTTCACCAATTTGCCCTTAAAAAAGACTCCCATCAAACGAAGAGAGCCGCGTAGACATACTTTGCAAAATGGCATTGACTATAATATGCTGAAGCGCCTTAAACAATTCGAAGAAGAACGAGAAGTTCTGCTCTTAGGCCTAGATGCTGTAGATAAAGCCCGCGATTGGTATATGCAACAATTGGTTAATGTCCAGGATAAAATTAAGTATTTGGGAAGAATGGGTTCATCAAATGTAAGTCATTACCCTCGGAAATATACGAAACAACTCTTTACCATATTTTATTATGTTTCAGGAACAATGGTCCGAAGTCCAACAGGAACGTTTGAATTTCCAACGTGCCCGAGTATTGGAAGTTAATCGCAGCCTTTCTGTGCTGGCTGATACCTGGGAAAGGGGTAGTTTTCCTTTCCATTTTAATTTAGCTTTTAGAACTCCGCCCAAAGTTTCCTCCAATAGAGCAGCCACCTCTCTTAGCAATAGCATAACGGATCGTCTACGTCAGCAGAATCGTCTTCTGGCCAATGAAGGTCACCTCAAGAGTGAACGTATTGTAATGTTGGAAAGAGAAAAACAGACTTTACTAGCGGAATTGTTCGAAATGAAGCAACGATCTGGTCTTGCACGACACACAAATAGTTATTTAAATGTCTTAAGTCAATCGTCGCCAGGGTGTAGTACATCATCTGGCGGTGGGTTAGGCGATGCCGATGTAGTTTATTAAGTAAAAAAAAAACAACTTAATGCCAATATTAAGTAGTATTAATAATAAATTAAATCAAATTAAAATTTGTATAAAGTTAAAGTGTGCATAATTTTCATTACGCTTTGCATTTAAAGATAAAAAGGTTAAAAATCTTCATTGACGTTTTTTGCAGGAATTCTAAGTCCGTTTTTGGAGGCCCAAAATTTACATAGTATACCAAAGTGATAAAGCATTGAACCTCAAGGCGCTCAAGCATTCTGTACGCGTATTGACTAAAGTTTGTATTGTAAACATTAATGGATCCAACTTCAGTTGAGTTGCCAATGGCCAAATCTTATATATAAAAATCAATTTGTGTTTGTTAGTAAGTTCGTATGTTTGTGTGTTCCTTATAGACTCAGCAACGGCTGTGTAGCATACAACGCTAGGTCTAGTAAACCCCAAGATGGTCTGAAATGTTTGAGCTGAAATCAGCAGCACGCAGCTAGCTTCCGGCTTCTGTCTCGTCGGCAATGGGGAGGTTCTTTAAGGCTGAAAACTCAAACTATGGGATGTCTACACTATATTATTTTAAAAGTGTGCGTGCGAAAGATAGAAGAGAGGGAGAGAGAAATAGAGAGAGGAAAGTAAAAAAAAAGGGGGAATTTTCAAGAGAGGGTTTTGTCTACCACCGATGCAGAGATGTTCACATCGTAATACGCCCGCCCATCCATGACCAGGACTAAAACCCAAAGTTATATCATATTTATCCATTGGTCCCACTGTACCTACCCTTCAAATGTTTGTAGCCCCGGAATCACAAAACGCAAATTTAGCTAATATTCATTATGTTGTTTATTAAACAAAATCCAAAATAATCCATTAAAATTCTAGAAAAAGCTAACTTGAACTTTCACATAACCTTAATCCTAAACAGCATTAATAAATTCATTAAAACAATTTCCAGATAATTAACGTTCATTGTGGCCTAGACCAAATCTAATTCAAGTAACAATAATTATTTAGATAGCAACTAGTCCAATAATAATTTAGGCAACAATGATTCTAAAAACAACTATCCCTTTACTTTAAAAACAGGAAACAAAACTAAAAGGCTAACAGCCTAGCTAAATGACAAATAAACCTAAAAAAAAGGAAAAAAAAACTGTAAGAAATATATCCCATTCGGATATCATGGGGTTAATTTAAATCAAATGTGCATGCAAAATTTAAATATAAAAGAAAATGTAAAAGAAAAGTTAATGGCAAAAACTTTAATTAAGAAGGAAAATCCATTTAAAATTTCATTCTGGTTCGGGGATATGAACCTGCGACCCACTGTGCCGTGGTGGATTACATTCGAAATGCATTGGATGTATGTATGTAGCTTTAATCAGAATTATTTCTCTGTATGGTACATTAAAGTGCACCAAGTGCTTCCTCTTCCTCCCATATACTGCCTTACCCACGAGAGTTACCAAACAAATATCATCCAAACCAAAATGGAATTATTTAAAAAAACAAAAATTATTGATCTAATTAATTAATTAGACAAAAAAAAATAAATTTTGAAAAGAAAAATTAAATGACCGAACCCGGGCTCGATCCCACGACCTCTCACTTCAGAGTCAGCGACCCCCACCACTGAGCCAACCAACCACTTGATGGGATGATGGCTAAGCGGCCATTTGATCACTTTGAATGATATTTGCTTAGTTACACCAAAAAAACAAGGTGAATACCACGTTGAACTTCGGTGGGTATTAAAATCTAATCAAAAAGGGTGTTTAATTACTCACTTTGAAAAATGTCCCCCGTTGAAAGATCTTTCAAGCGTTCCGGTTCCGGGATATTTTCCAACACAGCGATTCCAAGGAGCTATTTAAAAGCGGATATGGACAGGAAATTGGTGAAATCAGCAACAAAGCACTTACACACTCACGCATTCAATGTCTATGTTTTTTTTTCCTTTTTTTTTTGTCTTTAACCACTGTCTTTTACTTTCTTTTAAAAAAAAATTTTAATTTTTAGCACAACAGTTTTAGCTAATTTTCTTTATTTTATTTGTCTCTAGACTTTTTCTTTTTACCATTGAAATTGCACAACACTTACAAAAGTTTGAGTTCTAATTTTTTTCTATCAATATTTATAGCTATTTTTACTTTAAATAATACTTTTTTTTTTTGTTTTTTTTTTTAGACAAAAAACTTTCCGAATTAATTCAATTTTTCCTTTTTACTGTTTTCTTATGGTCTTTGGGTTTCTTTCGAAATATGTATGTTCTTTTTTTTTTTTCCTCCCCGAAACCGTTTTCTTTTATGTATATACGTACATAATTTTTTTTGTTACAATAAAATGGACAAAAATTTTTTTTTTTTTACAGGTTTTTAACCAATTTTGATATATTCTCTTTAAAAATTTTAGTTCTGGACGTTTGAGAGACTTAGTCAACAAAATTTTACACTTTCTAAAACACTTCTTGGTCTGGTAACCAGACGCAGGGCCAAGTTTTCACAATCTTCACAAATTACTCGATGAAATGCCCAAAAGCCGTCGGCGAATTTCTCCCAAATGCATCATCGAAAGGATATGCGGGTTTGTCGATGAGGGTTTCCCGTTCCCAAAAAAAAAGAATTGGCCTTTGATGGTCCAAACAGCTAACATCAATCTCAAACAAAGCTAGTCCAGCCAGGCGAATGGGGATCAACCAAAAAAAGGTTAAAAGTTCCAAAAAAAAAATTGCAGCAGGAGCAGTCAAGATGCAATAGTAAAAGGCTCCAATAAGTGCAGCAGAAAAAAAATATATTGCTGAAGCAAAAACAAAATCAAAAAAAAAGCAAAAAAAACAACAAAAAAATAGAATCTAAAAAAAATCATTAGCGACGGGATTCAATAGTCTCACTTCTTAAATGGCTCCAGAAAATTTATTGAAATAGACAATTTCACTGAGCCTAACTTCTATTTATAAAATAAAAAGCCTTGGAAATAATGCGCTAATTCAGCTAATTTTCGTTAAATTGTTGCGGGAACTGCGTATACGTATACGTACTAAAAACCAATACAAAAATAAAACCTTCCTCAACACAATCAAGCCAATGCTAATATGGATCTCAAGGCCCAGATCAAGCCCCACGGAGGTCCTATACAAGCACTTGGAGAAAAACCACAACTCCGACAGACCCACCCACACTATAGGAATAGCCTAGCGGTTAGTGACGTCGCCTTGCAATCCGGAAGCCCAGGTTCGAATCCCGGACCGGTCGAAATAAATTTTATTGTTCTAACGCCTGATGTTATTCAAACGCGTGAAAAAAAAAATAAAAAAAATAGAAAATAAGAAAAAATAGAACAAAATTTGTAGCTAAATTGTAGCAAAAAAAATATAAAGCAGAAAGCAGAAAACCAGCGACAAGTCACCCTACAATCCCCCCCACCAAAATCAGGTTTGGGGGTTTCATAGAAGACCACAAAGCTGACAATGCCTGGAGCTGATTGAAATTTCTCTTACATACGAAGGTCCTTTGCATGATAAATACCAATTTTCTTCCCACTTAAGTCCTCTATTTCGTAGTAGCACGTTCCTATCTTCTTCCGGACTCTAGCTTTTAAAAATGGTGGTGCCAATTTGGAGTTATACCCCTTTTCAAAACAGCTTTGAGAAAAATTTCTCCTGTAGACCTCTTGACCTACAATGAAGTTAACAAGCCTAGATCGCAAATTGTAATTACGTTCATTCTGCTGCCGCCGTTTCTCCATATTTTTAGAAGCTCTATCTCTGATTATATCGAAGTTATCTCCACGATCAAATTTAATAGCCCTGTCTTCTAGCATCTCCAGTTTTCTGAGCAAAGAATAGGTATGCCCATGAGTTACCATGTGTTGACCGAAAGCCATAAAGTAAGGTGTAGTGCCTATCGAAGTGTGTATCGAAGAACGTAAAGAGCAAGCGATGCTGCTGAGGTACTCATCCCAATTACTTTGATCGTGTTTCAAGTAAGCCCTTATTGCGGACAGAACTGAACGGTTGACCCGCTCAGAGGCATTCGATTGGGGCGAATGAACAGCCGTAAAAACATGACGGATTCCGAAACTTGAAAGAAATTTGGAAAAATTACTCGACTTAAATTGGGACCCATTATCTGAAACAATTGTTTCAGGCGTTCCAAATACATGAAAAATCTTCTGCTCCAAATACTTGGTAACCACATCAGTGGTGAACTTCTTAACGGGTTCTAAAAAACAAAATTTGGACAAATGATCGACGGTAATAAAAATACCAACATTTCCAGACTTCGATCTAGGGTAAGGACCTAAAAAGTCTATAAACAGCTTTTGAAAACATCTTTCCGTTTCCGGTGTCTTTCCCATCGGTGGACGCATAACGATGTTCGGGTGTTTAGTTCCCTTGCAAATTTCACACTTATTAACGAAGTTCCGAACGTCATTTACTAGATTCGGCCAAAAATAAAATCTTCGAATTCTTTCCAACATTTTGTTTATGCCGCAATGAGACGATATGGGGTCGTTATGCGCTTTAATTAACAAGTCGTTAACCATTTCCTTGGGTATCCATAATTTCCAGGCGAAGTTATCCTGTAACTGCTCTCCGGTGCAGTGCTCCGCGCGTCTATAAAGGTAACCGTCCATAACTCTCAGATCCGGTGTCTTTACAATCGTCTTATTGACCGTTTCCAACAACCCGAGGTAATGTTCGCTCTTGAAGTGAGGCGATTCTAGATCGACAAATAATCCGGACCCATCTAAAGCCGTAGTCTCAATTCCGGACAGATCCTCCGTGTTGGCACGGGATAGTGCATCTGGAACTACATTTCTGCTACCTTTACGATGCTCTATATTGAATCTAAAGCCCTGAAGTCTCAAAGCCCATCTTGCCAACCGAGAATTGAGGTCAGTTTGGGACATGAGCCACTTCAATGACGCATGGTCAGTGATCACTGTGAACTCATGTCCTTCCACATACGCTCTAAACTTTTTAATGCTTAGCACGGCAGCTAAACATTCCTGTTCGGTGACAGAGTATTTGCGTTGGGCTTGATTGAGCTTCTTCGACATGAAGGCGATGGGAAACTCGTTTTTTTGCACCAGCACGCCTCCTATACCAGTACTGCTAGCATCACAGTGTATGTAAAACGGCTGTGAGAAGTCAGGACTATGCAGCACTGGGGCAGTGGACAAAATGGACTTTAATTCATCGAAAGCTAATTGCGCATTATCGCACCATACAAATCTACGATTAGTTTTGAGCAAATCAGTTAAAGGAGAGGTAATAGAAGCGTAGTTCCTAATGAACTTCCGGTACCAACCGGACATACCCAGAAACCGTCTTATTTGTCGGACCGAACGCGGCGGTGGAAATTCAACAATGCAGATATCTTGTCAGGATCTGTTCGTATTACCCCGTTTCCTACGACGTGGCCAAGGTATTTGACTTCGGGAACGCAAAATTTCGACTTTTCAATATTAATAGTCAAGCCCGCCGACCGAATTCTATCCGCCACTTCCTTTAAAACTTCCATATGCCGATCGAAGGATCCAGAGATTATCAATAAGTCATCCAGATAAACAAACACTTCCGTTCTCAAATGCGCCGGTATCACCTTGTCCATCAACCTTGACATGGTCTGTGGCGCGTTACAAAGGCCAAAGGGCATGACCTTGAAGTGGTACAAGGGACGGCCAGGAACGGTAAATGCTGTTTTATCTTTCGACGACTTATCGAGGGGAATTTGCCAGAACGCATCTTTGAGGTCCAAGCTCGTTATGTACTCGGCGCGAGGAAGTCTACTCAGGATGCCGTCTATGTGGGGCAAAGGATAAGCATCCTTGACCGTCACTGAGTTTACCTTCCTGCTATCCAAGCACAAACGAACTTTCCCAGGCTTGCGAACTAGCACCATTGGCGAAGACCAGGCACTTTCCGATTCTTCGATAACGTCCATCTCTAACATCCTATCGATTTCGGCATAAATAAGTTTTTCTATGGCTGGTGAAGCCGGAAAGTGTCGTTGTTTAATCGGAGCTACGTCTCCAACGTCTATAACATGCGATATGACATTTGTTCGGCCCAAACCTTGCTTCGAAAACGATGGAAAGCTATTAATGGTAGATTAATAGCTTTCCTAAGGTAGAAATCTCCGAAAGAACCGGTGAAAACAATCGGGTATTAATTTCCGATACGAGACCCATAGGTAATAAATCAAAAGCGCGCCAAAAATCGATGCCTAAGTACAAATCTTGCGACAGACCGGGAACAATATATAGTTTAATTGGCTTGGAAAGGCCTCTAAAAGAAATGGGGGTACTGATGACACCAGAAACAGGCTGACATTTGCCATCAGCTGTCTTTACAAAAGAGCTAAATTTCTTAATATCCTTACTTGACTGTAAAGCGTATAATGCAGCATTTGAACCTAAGCAACTAACAGAAGCTCCTGTGTCTAAAAGGCCGTTAATCATCTTACCAAGCAGTTCAACTTGCGCGTAAGGTCTTATATCATTAGGTTTGTCATATATGGAACTTAGCAGCAAATGCCGCGTATGATTAATTTGTCGCCAAAAATTCCTCATACGTCCGGTGGACCTCACTCTTCTAACAGAGCTAACTGCCTTACCAAAAATTTCGGCTCTTTTCGCATTATATTCCGCTAAGCGGACATGAAATGGTTTAAAATATGTTGGGGGATGTGGAGAAGATTTAGGTGTCGAACTGAGTTTTGAATCAGAAACAGAACGTAAAACTTTAACATTGTTGTTCGGGACTAAATCGCATTTTCCAGTCGGACTAATTGGACTATCATTCAGAGTTGTCAAAATAGAAGGTGTAGAATTGGGTTTAAGATCAGGTTGATTGTCGACAGTATTAACAGGGCTTAATCTGTGCTCGCACAAGGATTCTTTAGGGGTTTGCACGCACCTTTCGGTGCATTCGCTGAAGAGTTTTTTGAACTACAAACAGAACACTTTGGTCTATAAACATTTGAAGCACCGCATTCGTAGCAAAACACCCTGCGATCTTCCATACAATCGTGGTAGCGGTGCCCAGTTTTCTGGCAATTCCAACAAACCAGAGAAATAGCAGAAACCTGCTCCTCATTTTCCTCAGAAGATTCCAAAGGGGCATCCAAAATCTCGTTAATTTTGCCGCGATGGCCAACTGGTTTAGAAAAAGTCTGTTTCCTGGCAACATCTTGCATGAAAAACTCCCTACGGCGACAAATTTCACGTAAATGAGAAACAGAAGAAATGTGTAAATTGAGAATTTCATGTTGAATCTCCGGCAGAAGATTCCTTCTTAAAATTTCGACTAAAACATTCTCAGATAAAGGTTCAGATAATTTATCGGCAATGCTAACAATGGCCTCATAAAAGGTGTCAAAGGACTCACCAGACCGCTGCTTCCGGTCCCTAATCATCTCACGGAAGTCGACATCGGTGCGAGTGTCACGGTACTGTTTCCGTAAAGCCCTGCATAAATCCGGCCAACGAATCCTAGAAACCGACCTGTGGTACCGCCAGTAAAAATCACTAGCCTTAGCATCAAAAAGGGTAGAAATATGGCCACAAAGTAAGTCAAAATCACCATTCAGGGTTTGATTTGTCAATGCCTCAACTCTATATAAGAAATTGTCGATGGACATGCCATTAGAATCACCTGTAAATTTAATTCGCCAATTAAGAATAATATGTCCAGCCTTATCTGGACGTAAAGAAACATACAAATGGGATGATGGTTGTCGATCAGACGTAGGACCATGCCTCCTATCCTGGGAATGATTCAAAGGATTACCCCTATTATCGTCATTGTTATTCTCTGGCAAACCTAATAACCTTTCAATGGTTCGAACTTCAACAGGGGTTGAGGGTGGAGGAAAAACATGTCGGGACGAAATATTGTCCTGGGGAACAGTATTCAACCTACTAAAGCCTGCAGCCAAATTAGTCTCGATGAGACTCGACAATCTTTGACTAACAGTCGCCAACAGCTCATCATGCTGTGCCCTCACTGCCTCTTCAACCATGCTCCTAATTGGATCAGTCTGACCGGCATCAAAATTCTGGGAAGTAGACGGGTTATCACCCTGATTCATTACAGTCGCAGCTACATCTGCTTCCTCATTACTGTGAGGAGAAGTCGTATTTTGAATACCAGAAGGAGAAGTCGTATTTTGAATCCTAGCTCGAGAAGAATCAAATTCCCTAGCTCTTTGTGTCTGTGACCTGGTACCCATGGGTGATGGAGCAATTCCTGCATGTGCCGCTGTGGACATACTAAGTGAAGTCAAAACGGTGTCACAAACAGGGCAATTGGGGCACGTCTTAGTGCGATTTGTGAGACATGACTTATGAAATACGTGTCCACAAGCTGTAGTGTAAGAATAGGCCGCCTTAGCCACCGATGTACAACATATGCCGCACTCTGGATGACGACCAGTGTTCGACAAATCTTCCGAACTATGACGTAAAGGCATTATAAAAACCAAAATGTACGCAAAAAAAAAGTTATAGTATTGATCGACCTTCACTATTCGAATCCGACTACAAATTCTAAGTAACTGCCACAATATTTCGACTTCGTTCAAATATAAATAAAAAATATACAGTAAAAACACCAAGAAATAGCTATTTCCTGATCCCGGGGAAATCAAAAAATTTTGAAGGGTATAAAAAAAAGTAGAAAAATCACCAATCTCTTAAAATTCAGAAGAAATAGAAAAGAAGAAGCAAGAGTTGAGTTTAGACGGTACTAATTTGAACTTAAGACAAATAGTCTATTCCGGACTAAACTAAAAGAATATTTAGGGTATCAACATCATTAACAGCACCCTAACCGGTCTGGCACTAGCAAAAAAAAAAAAAGTCCAATGACAGCATTTCCAGATTAAAGAGAAGTCAATGTTGAAAATACAAAGGGATAGATTGGGGGATGAGTTGCGAATAGGTCGGCCTGACAATAGCTTTCAAATCCATAGACAGCTTCCAAACCTATACAACAACCAACCGATAGATATAAACTGAAAAAAAAAGATCTCTAGAGGGAAAATTAAATATAGTTAAGGACCCACACTGCCTATTTGGAATAAAACCCAAAGATGAAAAAAAAAAAATAATGAATAATTTGTGTGTCGGGCCCCACGTTGGGCGCCAAAATATAATGTAGCATACAACGCTAGGTCTAGTAAACCCCAAGATGGTCTGAAATGTTTGAGCTGAAATCAGCAGCACGCAGCTGGCTTCCGGCTTCTGTCTCGTCGGCAATGGGGAGGTTCTTTAAGGCTGAAAACTCAAACTATGGGATGTCTACACTATATTATTTTAAAAGTGTGCGTGCGAAAGATAGAAGAGAGGGAGAGAGAAATAGAGAGAGGAAAGTAAAAAAAAAGGGGGAATTTTCAAGAGAGGGTTTTGTCTACCACCGATGCAGAGATGTTCACATCGTAATACGCCCGCCCATCCATGACCAGGACTAAAACCCAAAGTTATATCATATTTATCCATTGGTCCCACTGTACCTACCCTTCAAATGTTTGTAGCCCCGGAATCACAAAACGCAAATTTAGCTAATATTCATTATGTTGTTTATTAAACAAAAATCCAAATAATCCATTAAAATTCTAGAAAAAGCTAACTTGAACTTTCACATAACCTTAATCCTAAACAGCATTAATAAATTCATTAAAACAATTTCCAGATAATTAACGTTCATTGTGGCCTAGACCAAATCTAATTCAAGTAACAATAATTATTTAGATAGCAACTAGTCCAATAATAATTTAGGCAACAATGATTCTAAAAACAACTATCCCTTTACTTTAAAAACAGGAAACAAAACTAAAAGGCTAACAGCCTAGCTAAATGACAAATAAACCTAACCGGTGTAGGTGCAATTTCAAAGGAAAAAAAAAAGCTGAAAGAAATATATCCCATTCGGATATCATGGGGTTAATTTAAATCAAATGTGCATGCAAAATTTAAATATAAAAGAAAATGTAAAAGAAAAGTTAATGGAAAAAACTTTAATTAAGAAGGAAAATCCATTTAAAATTTCATTCTGGTTCGGGGATATGAACCTGCGACCCACTGTGCCGTGGTGGATTACATTCGAAATGCATTGGATGTATGTATGTAGCTTTAATCAGAATTATTTCTCTGTATGGTACATTAAAGTGCACCAAGTGCTTCCTCTTCCTCCCATATACTGCCTTACCCACGAGAGTTACCAAACAAATATCATCCAAACCAAAATGGAATTATTTAAAAAAACAAAAATTATTGATCTAATTAATTAATTAGACAAAAAAAATAAATTTTGAAAAGAAAAATTAAATGACCGAACCCGGGCTCGATCCCACGACCTCTCACTTCAGAGTCAGCGACCCCCACCACTGAGCCAACCAACCACTTGATGGAATGATGGCTAAGCGGCCATTTGATCACTTTGAATGATATTTGCTTAGTTACACCAAAAAAACAAGGTGAATACCACGTTGAACTTCGGTGGGTATTAAAATCTAATCAAAAAGGGTGTTTAATTACTCACTTTGAAAAATGTCCCCCGTTGAAAGATCTTTCAAGCGTTCCGGTTCCGGGATATTTTCCAACACAGCGATTCCAAGGAGGTATTTAAAAGCGGATATGGACAGGAAATTGGTGAAATCAGCAACAAAGCACTTACACACTCACGCATTCAATGTCTATGTTTTTTTTTCCTTTTTTTTTTGTCTTTAACCACTGTCTTTTACTTTCTTTTAAAAAAAAATTTTAATTTTTAGCACAACAGTTTTAGCTAATTTTCTTTATTTTATTTGTCTCTAGACTTTTTCTTTTTACCATTGAAATTGCACAACACTTACAAAAGTTTGAGTTCTAATTTTTTTCTATCAATATTTATAGCTATTTTTACTTTAAATCATACTTTTTTTTTTTTTTTTTTTGTTTTTTTTTTAGACAAAAAACTTTCCGAATTAATTCAATTTTTCCTTTTTACTGTTTTCTTATGGTCTTTGGGTTTCTTTCGAAATATGTATGTTCTTTTTTTTTTTCCTCCCCGAAACCGTTTTCTTTTATGTATATACGTACATAATTTTTTTTGTTACAATAAAATGGACAAAATTTTTTTTTTTTTACAGGTTTTTAACCAATTTTGATATATTCTCTTTAAAAATTTTAGTTCTGGACGTTTGAGAGACTTAGTCAACAAAATTTTACACTTTCTAAAACACTTCTTGGTCTGGTAACCAGACGCAGGGCCAAGTTTTCACAATCTTCACAAATTACTCGATGAAATGCCCAAAAGCCGTCGGCGAATTTCTCCCAAATGCATCATCGAAAGGATATGCGGGTTTGTCGATGAGGGTTTCCCGTTCCCAAAAAAAAACAGGGGTTGAGGGTGGAGGAAAAACATGTCGGGACGAAATATTGTCCTGGGGAACAGTATTCAACCTACTAAAGCCTGCAGCCAAATTAGTCTCGATGAGACTCGACAATCTTTGACTAACAGTCGCCAACAGCTCATCATGCTGTGCCCTCACTGCCTCTTCAACCATGCTCCTAATTGGATCAGTCTGACCGGCATCAAAATTCTGGGAAGTAGACGGGTTATCACCCTGATTCATTACAGTCGCAGCTACATCTGCTTCCTCATTACTGTGAGGAGAAGTCGTATTTTGAATACCAGAAGGAGAAGTCGTATTTTGAATCCTAGCTCGAGAAGAATCAAATTCCCTAGCTCTTTGTGTCTGTGACCTGGTACCCATGGGTGATGGAGCAATTCCTGCATGTGCCGCTGTGGACATACTAAGTGAAGTCAAAACGGTGTCACAAACAGGGCAATTGGGGCACGTCTTAGTGCGATTTGTGAGACATGACTTATGAAATACGTGTCCACAAGCTGTAGTGTAAGAATAGGCCGCCTTAGCCACCGATGTACAACATATGCCGCACTCTGGATGACGACCAGTGTTCGACAAATCTTCCGAACTATGACGTAAAGGCATTATAAAAACCAAAATGTACGCAAAAAAAAAGTTATAGTATTGATCGACCTTCACTATTCGAATCCGACTACAAATTCTAAGTAACTGCCACAATATTTCGACTTCGTTCAAATATAAATAAAAAATATACAGTAAAAACACCAAGAAATAGCTATTTCCTGATCCCGGGGAAATCAAAAAATTTTGAAGGGTATAAAAAAAAGTAGAAAAATCACCAATCTCTTAAAATTCAGAAGAAATAGAAAAGAAGAAGCAAGAGTTGAGTTTAGACGGTACTAATTTGAACTTAAGACAAATAGTCTATTCCGGACTAAACTAAAAGAATATTTAGGGTATCAACATCATTAACAGCACCCTAACCGGTCTGGCACTAGCAAAAAAAAAAAAAGTCCAATGACAGCATTTCCAGATTAAAGAGAAGTCAATGTTGAAAATACAAAGGGATAGATTGGGGGATGAGTTGCGAATAGGTCGGCCTGACAATAGCTTTCAAATCCATAGACAGCTTCCAAACCTATACAACAACCAACCGATAGATATAAACTGAAAAAAAAAGATCTCTAGAGGGAAAATTAAATATAGTTAAGGACCCACACTGCCTATTTGGAATAAAACCCAAAGATGAAAAAAAAAAATAATGAATAATTTGTGTGTCGGGCCCCACGTTGGGCGCCAAAATATAATGTAGCATACAACGCTAGGTCTAGTAAACCCCAAGATGGTCTGAAATGTTTGAGCTGAAATCAGCAGCACGCAGCTGGCTTCCGGCTTCTGTCTCGTCGGCAATGGGGAGGTTCTTTAAGGCTGAAAACTCAAACTATGGGATGTCTACACTATATTATTTTAAAAGTGTGCGTGCGAAAGATAGAAGAGAGGGAGAGAGAAATAGAGAGAGGAAAGTAAAAAAAAAGGGGGAATTTTCAAGAGAGGGTTTTGTCTACCACCGATGCAGAGATGTTCACATCGTAATACGCCCGCCCATCCATGACCAGGACTAAAACCCAAAGTTATATCATATTTATCCATTGGTCCCACTGTACCTACCCTTCAAATGTTTGTAGCCCCGGAATCACAAAACGCAAATTTAGCTAATATTCATTATGTTGTTTATTAAACAAAAATCCAAATAATCCATTAAAATTCTAGAAAAAGCTAACTTGAACTTTCACATAACCTTAATCCTAAACAGCATTAATAAATTCATTAAAACAATTTCCAGATAATTAACGTTCATTGTGGCCTAGACCAAATCTAATTCAAGTAACAATAATTATTTAGATAGCAACTAGTCCAATAATAATTTAGGCAACAATGATTCTAAAAACAACTATCCCTTTACTTTAAAAACAGGAAACAAAACTAAAAGGCTAACAGCCTAGCTAAATGACAAATAAACCTAACCGGTGTAGGTGCAATTTCAAAGGAAAAAAAAAAGCTGAAAGAAATATATCCCATTCGGATATCATGGGGTTAATTTAAATCAAATGTGCATGCAAAATTTAAATATAAAAGAAAATGTAAAAGAAAAGTTAATGGCAAAAACTTTAATTAAGAAGGAAAATCCATTTAAAATTTCATTCTGGTTCGGGGATATGAACCTGCGACCCACTGTGCCGTGGTGGATTACATTCGAAATGCATTGGATGTATGTATGTAGCTTTAATCAGAATTATTTCTCTGTATGGTACATTAAAGTGCACCAAGTGCTTCCTCTTCCTCCCATATACTGCCTTACCCACGAGAGTTACCAAACAAATATCATCCAAACCAAAATGGAATTATTTAAAAAAACAAAAATTATTGATCTAATTAATTAATTAGACAAAAAAAATAAATTTTGAAAAGAAAAATTAAATGACCGAACCCGGGCTCGATCCCACGACCTCTCACTTCAGAGTCAGCGACCCCCACCACTGAGCCAACCAACCACTTGATGGAATGATGGCTAAGCGGCCATTTGATCACTTTGAATGATATTTGCTTAGTTACACCAAAAAAACAAGGTGAATACCACGTTGAACTTCGGTGGGTATTAAAATCTAATCAAAAAGGGTGTTTAATTACTCACTTTGAAAAATGTCCCCCGTTGAAAGATCTTTCAAGCGTTCCGGTTCCGGGATATTTTCCAACACAGCGATTCCAAGGAGGTATTTAAAAGCGGATATGGACAGGAAATTGGTGAAATCAGCAACAAAGCACTTACACACTCACGCATTCAATGTCTATGTTTTTTTTTCCTTTTTTTTTTGTCTTTAACCACTGTCTTTTACTTTCTTTTAAAAAAAAATTTTAATTTTTAGCACAACAGTTTTAGCTAATTTTCTTTATTTTATTTGTCTCTAGACTTTTTCTTTTTACCATTGAAATTGCACAACACTTACAAAAGTTTGAGTTCTAATTTTTTTCTATCAATATTTATAGCTATTTTTACTTTAAATCATACTTTTTTTTTTTTTTTTTTTGTTTTTTTTTTAGACAAAAAACTTTCCGAATTAATTCAATTTTTCCTTTTTACTGTTTTCTTATGGTCTTTGGGTTTCTTTCGAAATATGTATGTTCTTTTTTTTTTTCCTCCCCGAAACCGTTTTCTTTTATGTATATACGTACATAATTTTTTTTGTTACAATAAAATGGACAAAATTTTTTTTTTTTTACAGGTTTTTAACCAATTTTGATATATTCTCTTTAAAAATTTTAGTTCTGGACGTTTGAGAGACTTAGTCAACAAAATTTTACACTTTCTAAAACACTTCTTGGTCTGGTAACCAGACGCAGGGCCAAGTTTTCACAATCTTCACAAATTACTCGATGAAATGCCCAAAAGCCGTCGGCGAATTTCTCCCAAATGCATCATCGAAAGGATATGCGGGTTTGTCGATGAGGGTTTCCCGTTCCCAAAAAAAAAGAATCGGCCTTTGATGGTCCAAACAGCTAACATCAATCTCAAACAAAGCTAGTCCAGCCAGGCGAATGGGGATCAACCAAAAAAAGGTTAAAAGTTCCAAAAAAAAATTGCAGCAGGAGCAGTCAAGATGCAATAGTAAAAGGCTCCAATAAGTGCAGCAGAAAAAAAATATATTGCTGAAGCAAAAACAAAATCAAAAAAAAAGCAAAAAAAACAACAAAAAAATAGAATCTAAAAAAAATCATTAGCGACGGGATTCAATAGTCTCACTCCTTAAATGGCTCCAGAAAATTTATTGAAATAGACAATTTCACTGAGCCTAACTTCTATTTATAAAATAAAAAGCCTTGGAAATAATGCGCTAATTCAGCTAATTTTCGTTAAATTGTTGCGGGAACTGCGTATACGTATACGTACTAAAAACCAATACAAAAATAAAACCTTCCTCAACACAATCAAGCCAATGCTAATATGGATCTCAAGGCCCAGATCAAGCCCCACGGAGGTCCTATACAAGCACTTGGAGAAAAACCACAACTCCGACAGACCCACCCACACTATAGGAATAGCCTAGCGGTTAGTGACGTCGCCTTGCAATCCGGAAGCCCAGGTTCGAATCCCGGACCGGTCGAAATAAATTTTATTGTTCTAACGCCTGATGTTATTCAAACGCGTGAAAAAAAAACAAGTAAAAGCGTGCTAAGTTCGGCCGGGCCGAATCTTATATACCCTCCACCATGGATCGCATTTGTCGAGTTCTTTTCCCGGCATCTCTTCTTAGGCAAAAAAGGATATAAGAAAAGAGTTGCTCTGCTATTTAAACGATATCAAAATATGGTCCGGTTCGGACCACAATTAAATTTCAGCCAATTCGTGTAAGAATTGCGCCCATTGGAGCTCACGAAGTAAAATAGAGAGAACGATTTATATGGGATCTGTATCGGGCTATAGACCGATTCAGACCATAATAAACACGTTTGTTGATGGTCATGAGAGGATCCATCGTACAAAATTTCAGGCATATCGGATAATAATTGCGACCTCTAGAGGTCAAGAAGTCAAGATCCCAGATCGGTTTATATGGCAGCTATATCAGGTTATGAACCGATTTGAACCTTATTTGACACAGTTGTTGAAAGTAAAAATAAAATACATCATGCAAAATTTCAGCCAAATCGGATAGGAATTGCGCCCTCTAGAAGCTCAAGAGATCAAATCCCCAGATCTGTTTATATGACAGCTATATCAGGTTATGAACCGATTTGAACCGTACTTGGCACAGTTGTTGGATATCATAACGAAATACTTCGTGCAAAAATTCATTCAAATCGGATAAGAATTGTGCCCTCTAGAGGGTCAAGAAGTCAAGACCCAAGATCGGTTGATATGGTAGCTATATCAGGTTATGGACCGATTTGAACCATACATGGCACAGTTGTTGGGTATCATAACAAAACACGTCGTGCGAAATTCCATTCCAATCGGATAAGAATTGCGCCCTCTAGAGGGTCAAGAAGTCAAGACCCAAGATCGGTTTATATGGTAGCTATATCAGGTTATGGACCGATTTAAACCATACTTAGCACTGTTGTTGGATATAATAAGAAAACACGTCCTGCAAAATTTCATTTCAATCGGATAAGAATTGCGCACTCTAGAGGCGCAAGAAGTCAAGACCCAAGATCGGTTTATATGGCAGCTATATCAGGTTATGGACCGATTTGAACCATACTTGGCACAGTTGTTGGATATCATGGCAAAACACGTCATGCAAAATTTCTTTCCAATCGGATAAGAATTGCGCACTCTACAGGCTCAAGAAGTCAAGACCCAAGATCGGTTTATATGGCAGCTATATCAAAACATGGACCGATATGGCTAGATCGACATAAAATGTCACGACGATCAAGAATATATATACTTTATGGGGTCTCAGACGAATATTTCGAGTAGTTACAAACAGAATGACGAAATTAGTATACCCCCCATCTTATGGTGGAGGGTATAATAAAAAAAATAGAAAATAAGAAAAAATAGAACAAAATTTGTAGCTAAATTGTAGCAAAAAAAATATAAAACAGAAAGCAGAAAACCAGCGACAAGTCACCCTACAGCTGAACCGATTTTCTTGAAATTTTCACAGATGGTGCATAATGACCCCGTGGTGAAAATAAGGTACTACATTTTTTGATATCTAACCGATTTAAGCGAAATTTTGCGTGCTCTCATATAGTACCCTAAAAATAAAAATTTGGCATCCCAATTTCGGATGGGGAACCTAGGGGGGCTGCCCCACCCTAAAACCTACCAAACATATATTTAGACCAATCACGACAATATGAACTCAAATGAAAGATATTTAGGATAGGAAAACGTATCTGATATCCAATTGTAGGGCCAAGTGCTAGGGAGACCACCCCAAGCCCCAAAACCCCCCTAAATCGGACATATTTACCGACCATTGCAATATGGGACTCATATTCAAGGTATTTGCGAGTAGAATACGAATCTGATATCCAAATGTGAGACCACGTTTCTGGGGGTCTATCCCTTCCCCGAAACACCCCCTAAACAGGACTTTACTGACCATGGGAATATGGGTCTTAAATAAAAGGTATTTGAATGTAGAATACGAATCTGATATTCAAATATGGGACCAAGTGTTTGGGGGCCGCCTCTCCCCAAAAACATCCCCCAAAGGGGACAAATTTCCGACCATAGCAATATGGGGCTCAAATGAAAGGTCTTTGGGAGTAAAGCACGAATTTGATATCAATATTCGGGAAAAGAGTCTATGTGGCCACGCCACCCCCACAACACCACCCAAATAGTAAGTATTTTCTGACTCTTGCAATATGAGGCTCAAAAAAGAAGGTTTTTTAATGGAACACGAATCCGATTTATATATTCTAAACTAAATATTCATAGTTTTTAGGGCCAATACCCCAAACCGGACATATTTGCTGACTTTTGCAATAAAGAGTTTAAATGAGATTAGAAAACGAATTTGATATCCAATTTTGAGGGCAATGGCAACATGGGGTTCAAATAAATGATATATAGATATATGAGAAAAGAGTACGTTGCTAATAAATTTTCAGGGCTTAGTGTTTGGGGGACCATCGCAATCGCCAAAACACCCCTAAATCGGGCATATTTACCCACCATGTCAATGTGGAGCTTAAATGAAAGGTGTTGGGGGGTAGAGCAAGAATTGAAACCAATTTTCGCAAGAATTGATACCCAAAATACCTCACAAACAGCAATTTTTTAGTAACCATCGCAATATGGGGCTCAAATAAAGGTATTTGAGAGTAGAATACGAATTTGATATCCAAATGTAGGACCAAGTATGTAGGGCATCACCCCTTTCCCAAAACACCCTCAAAGGGAAAACAATTTTCAAACATGCCAATATGTGGCTCAAATGAAAGGAATTTGAGATTAGAAAACGAATTTGATAACCAATTTTGGGGCCATGTGTTTGGGGGACGCCTCATCCTGTAAACTTTTTTAAGCCAATGGCAATATGGGGTTTAAATAAATGGTATTTTAGAGAAGAGCACGATGCTGATATTTTCTCAGAGCCAAGTATCTGGGGGACCACCTCTCCCCCTAAAACACCACTAAATCAGACATCATGAGAATATCGGGCTGAAATGAAGTATTGTAAGAATGGAGTTCACCTTACATCCAAACTTAAATTCGTAGACCAATAAAGATCATATGGGATTCAGATAAAGACACTTATATTGTTAAACTGTTAGTCAAGCGATATACTATTTTCGTAGCATGTTAGTTCACTAAAAGATCTTCAATTGTCGAAAATAAATATTCCAAGGAAACTTTTGTTCCATATAAAGTAAAAGAAGGCGCAGCGGAGCGGGCCCGGGTCAGCTAGTTTGTTATAAAATGTTCCATTAATTTATACAATTTCATATGTTTTTACAATTTACTTGGTTGCTGAATGCCCATATGGGAGTGTATCAAAATCTGAACCGATATGGCCCATTTGCCATCCCCAAAAAATTCAAGCGGATATGTTTAATCGTTCGACCGTCTGTCATGATTTAGACAGGCGAACGGACATGGCTAGATCGACAAAGAATGTAAAGACGACCAAGAATATATACTTTATAGGGTCGCTGGTCAATCATGTGTGTTATAGGTTTAACTCTTCACTTTTCCCCTAAAATAAACTGCTTATTATCACGTTAATAAAGTTTCAAAATATCCCAAACTTAAATCATGAGATTTTTTAGATTTTCAGTCATAGCCAATTACTTTAATTGGCTATGACTGAACATTTTGCACTAGCCGAACGTAGATTAGCAATCCAAGCCCCTCGATTTTCTGCGCTCATTTTATAATCTCTGACATTAAGTTTCGAGGTACCTCCCACCACTTGATCCTTCCATCGGGCTTTTGGTCATCCCGGTTTGCGTGTACCAACGAGTTTGCCTTCAAAAGACTTCTTTGCTGGAGCTTCTTCATCCATTCTGACAACATGACCTAGCCAACGCAGCTGTTGTATTTTAATACGTGTAACTGTGTTATCGTCGTCATACAGAGTATACAGCTAGTGGTTCATACGACGCCTATATTCTCCACGCAAACTGGTCCATATATTTTACGAAAAATCTTTCTCTCAAACACTCCAAGCACTGCCCCATCTGCTGTCACAAGTACCCATGCTTTAGAACCATATAACAACACGAGTAGTATAAGTGTCTTGTATAGTGTAATCTTCGTCTGTCGAGAGGTGGCCTTGTTTCTAAACTGCTTACTTAGTTCAAGGTAGCATCTGTTTGCCAGTGTTATTCTTCGCTTTTTTTCCAAACTGGTTTCATTCGTTACGGTTACGGCAGTGCCGAGGTAGATAAAGTTGCTGACTATCTCAAAGTTGTGGTTTCCAACTTTCTCCATTTTCTTTATCTGATAGGTTGTACACGGAGCTTTGGGAGTTGAAACCATGAATTTCGTCTTATCTCCATTTACAGTCAATACCATTTTCACTGATTCTCTTGCGATTATTTCAGAGGCTGCAGATACCGGTGACCGACCTATGATACCAATGTCATCGGTATAGGCGAGTAGCATGTGTTCCCTTGTGAGTAGTGTGCCATATCTATTCACATCTACATCTCGTATAATCTTCTCCAACAGGATATTAAAGAGATCACACGATAGGGTGTCTCCTTGTCTGAAGCCTCGTTCGGTATTAAATGGTTCGGAGAGATTCTTTCCTATTCTTACTGAGGAACGTGTATCAACAAGTGTCATCCTGCAGAGTCTTATCAATTTTGCAGGAATACCAAACGCAGACATGGCTTGAGATACCTTTGAACGTAAAGGGGTATCGAAAGCGGCTTTGTAGTCAACAAAGAGATGGTAGGTGTTGATTTGTCCTTCTCGAGTCTTTTCCAGAATTTGGCGCAGTGTAAATATCTGGTCCAGGGTGGATTGGGTGGGGCCCAATTATCTCATTGACTTTAGGCTTTAATCTTTCACACAGTACGGTCGAGAGGATCTTGTTTGCGGTCGGGAGGAGACTTATTCCTCTGTAGTTGGCACATTCCGTCTTGTCTCCTTTCTTGTGTACGGGACATAGTATGCTGAGGATCCAATCATCGGGTATGCGTTCTTCTAGCCAAATTGCGCAAGCTGCTGCATACGCCTTATCAGAGTGTCACCTCCGTTCTACATTGTTGCCTTGTTGTTCTTCACTGCTACTTTGACCTAATTGTGACTAGTAGGTAAACATTCTATGGAGGGCACCGTAGCGCAGAGGTTAGTATGTCTGCCTATGTGTGGTGTTCATTGCTGATACGATTGTTGCAGATAGTGAAATGCTCCATGCAACGGCAGTTGGGGACAATCAGCGGTATCGAGTGGAGAGTCTCAGTGAGAGGTCGGGCGGCACCGGCTCTTGCACAAATACTGTGTGCCTATGATGCTCGATATGACAAGGCGAGTTATTCGCGCCTTTAAATATCCAATGGTCACCCTCTTCACATGGTATTCGGTCCTATGAACAGGAACGAACTTGCTCACCTACAGGAGCTTGTTGAAGATCGCTATCTCCACATGAAAATGTGGCTACAACAACAACAATTATGTTATTATCGGATGTTATCCCCTCGAGGCTAAACTTTCCGACTGTTGGACCAAAGATGTTTTCCTTCCCTGTCTTTGCATTAAAATCTCCCAGAACGATTTTAATATCATGGGCGGGACAGCGGTCATATTCTCTCTCTAGGCGCTCGTAAAAAATACTACTATGGAGAAATTGACCAAAATTAGGGAGAGATTCGAAAAAAGTAATAAAAAAATATACAGTTTGAGAACGGGTAGACATTACTCTGATATTTTTTATGTTTATCGCTAAGGTGTCAACGAAATTATGCGCAAAATTGTAAGGCCCCTGGCACCTCTTCGCAAGCCCCTTAATCAAATCTTCATTTGTGGTCCGATTTTCAGTTTTCTGATAACGAAAATTTTCAATTTTTGGTAAAACTGTCCTTAACTATCACTAAAATACCCATTTCGGGGAAATATGGTTGAAAATCC